>NC_052505.1:90332611-90632611 GCF_014356525.2 Nilaparvata lugens
CTGAAAACACTTAATATTGTCAGTCCCTAACAGAAAGCTGAATTTCCCTCAGTTTTACAATCTGCTAGACTTTACAAGATTACGGTGCAACAACGGTAGTGATTGTTTACTGTAAGCATATTGAGTATGTGTCACATTTGTACAGTCTAGAGTAACAGTAACCCTTACACTATCTTACTTCGAATATTTGATCACAGCACACTGAAAATATACAAGCACGTTTGACTCGGAACGTACTTTCAGACATAACATCACAAATTGCATTATTAACCTTACTAATATAATTCAGTGTCATGACTGGAAAAATATTGTAGTTGAAATTAGCCATTGTGCCTGCGGGGCTTGAGCTGGTTCACGATCATAAGCGCATGTCGTGGGCGCAGCCGTGGTTCATTCTGTACTCGATGTACTTGATGCCCGTGTTGTGCCAGTAGTAGAGAGCGATCACCACGAACAGGTGCCACAGCTGGTGCGATGAGCCGATGTAGTCAACCTTACCTGCAAGCGGCAAATTCAAACGCGTTACAAATGTGGAAATCAGTTTGAAAAGATGAACATATTGGATTCATTCAACTCATATAACATTAATTTATAAATTAATTTCGAAGATGAAAGGAATTGTAATCATACTATTTCAATATTCACTTTTCTTTTTAGCGCTACTGATTATTGAAACGCTATAAAAATTATCCAATAGGATAAACACTTGGAAAACTTATAAAACAGCTCTATCATGCACTTTTTGCACTGAGAACTGTGAGGACTGCATCCACTATAAAGACAGCTCAGAAGGTGTATCATGGATATTTTTTAGCCCTGATACGCTAAAGCATCTTCTTTTGGGGAATAGTAAAAATAATTTATATAAAATATTTAAGATGCAAAAGAAAGCTGTTCGTGATTTGGAGGGCTTGCGGCCATCCAATTCATGTAGGCCCATTTTTAGAAAATACAGGTTTCTCACGGTCCCAGCATTGCACTTCCTTGAGACTGTAAATTTTGTCTTCAGAAATTCAGAAAGATTTGAAGGAAATGTAGTTTGCCATGGCTATAGCACAAGAGCAAAGAGTTCAGTTGTATATCAGTACCCCGCTCACAGACTGACACTTTTGGAAAAAGGACCATATTATTCGGGACTGAAGCTCTTCAATTGTCTACCTGAAAGAATACGGTTATGTGATAGTCATAGGCTTTTCTTGTCTTCAATTACTAATGTAATTGTGGAAGCGTGTCCCTATACAATGGAGGAATGTTGTGGTGCCTTCATACTTTGAGTTTATACAGATGCATACACTTTGCATAGAAAAATGTTCATGACATGTTACATGCCACTTGAGCTCTGCTCAGATTTGTGGCTTCACGTAACAAATAACAATATAATAATAATAATATCGGATACCCTTCATTTAATTACAACACAGCTATAGTCCGAGAGATATTACTTCTAAAATGGAGAGAGGAAACCGATTTCTCCTTGCACAGTTTGTAGCATTGACAGAGCACGGTAGTGAAGACGAGTAAGCATGCTGCGCACCACTGAGTAGGGAGAATGCTGTTATGTAGTGAGAGTGATTAGTGAAGGAAAGAGCATCGGGCCTCTCTGTCTTCGAGAAAGCCGTGTAAATAGAAATATATCTCGGACTTAAGTATCAACAACTCAAGAGCCATTTTCTAGTAAGTAAACTTACACTTGAAAATGGCTCTTGAAGAGTTAAAACTGGTATTAAATTATTCATAGGTATTAAGAAAATGGTATGTTCACCTAAAGGTGTGTAGTAAAGAATCATACTCCACGAACACACGCAATCTACTTTTCATCAGCTGATGCTATTCTTATTACACCTCTATTTGTTGTATACAAACAGTAAATGAGCGTGTTCATGTCGCATAAGTCTGTACGCACCTTTAGATAGCAAGCATGATCATTAGCTGTGTGTCAATATATTTGCATAACTCAAATTCAAAACTTCAATGATATTAGTTTATCATTTTAAAGACATTTGATAGCCTATAATAAAAATAATTTTTTCTTACCAGTGAAAAATCGTTCAGGAACCCTTGTGATATAAATGAAGAAGGCTAACCCAATGATTCCGTACATAATAACCACCCTCGGTAGCAAGAGCTGAAACACAAAGATATTCATTGAACAACCGGTCGTGACTCAAGCCTCATGAAAATCTGATCAAATAGTAGAACGATAATTTCAAGTGCGGTGTTACGGTACATTAAATTTAACCAAACCAATGCCATGAGAACTAATGAACGAATTATTCATTGCATTGGTCCTATATATTGTCGAATAAATAGGTAGATATTTAACTACTAAGGCCCGGTTGCACAAAAGTATGTGAAATTTTAATGGTGATCAGATTCTACGAGAACCAATCAGAAAAGATCTTCTTTTCAAAGAAGCCTTCTCTGATTGATTTTTTCAAAGTTGGTTTCAAATATCCTGATTTGTTCTTTTCAAAGTTGGTTCCAAAGAACATGATTGGTTCTTTTCAAAGTTGGTTCCAAAGAACATGATTGGTTCTTTTCAAAGTTAGTTTCAAAGAACATGATTGGTTCTTTTCAAAGTTGGTTCCAAAGAACATGATTGGTTCTTTTCAAAGTTGGTTCCAAAGAACATGATTGGTTCTTTTCAAAGTTGGTTCCAAAGAACATGATTGGTTCTTTTCAAAGTTGGTTCCAAAGAACATGATTGGTTCTTTTCAAAGTTAGTTTCAAAGAACCTGATCAAAAAGGCATTTAATCCCTGTCAAAATCTAACACTTGTACTTCTTTGTACGAGTTATTATAAGCTGAAAAGACAGCCTCACATAAATCGGTGCCCTATAGTGAGGTCCACGTTATAATGGCAGTGGATAAAGATAGAAGAAGCGATGCCGATTTTCTGAATTAATTAATTATATTTCTTCACTGTCAAAAACATAATTGGCATCGTTGTTGACCTAGAAAAGGATAGTACCACCAGCTTTGTCAAATGATAGACAAGGATAGCAAAACCAAAGTTGATCAAATACTTTCATTATAACGTGGACCTCACTATAGATGATTTGATTTGTTGATGTTTGCTAGGATAGAATACTTACAGATACAACAGGATTTTCGAGTCCTCCCATCATGACAGTCCAGTGGAATGTGGGGACCACTCCGTAGGCAGCCCACATTACGAAAACCATCAACTTGACATTGTCATCGACCTTCAGGCTGGGCAGCTGAAGAACCATCGCTACCAGGAAAATTGCACATACCGATGACAGGTAGAAGGTCTGCCACCCCTGTCAAACAAAATTCCACACATCAATTAAATTGAGTAGGAATATTGGAGAACAATAATTGGCAACCCCAGTCAAACTCAACTGAAATGCATCAAGGTTAAAGTTGTTGGATAAATAAGTTGGAGTGGTTAACTCGATTACATTGGAAACAATAGCTCCAATTCCCAAACGTAATCATGTTTATCTTACATTTATCATTATTTTAGGCTAGGCCAGAACCGAATATATTTTGTTTTGAAGACGAGGGTCTGAAGCTGGGTTTTCGTTTGTGTGTAAATGTCGACCACGACAGAGTGAGGATTTCAGATTGGGTAATTTCAATTTGTCTAAATAACCTGAAAGATTATGTTCAATAATGTTTTAATGGGGGAGGTTAAGTTTATACTTCTAAATGACAATAGGTTGATATTAGGCCTATTTGAAATGTCTTGAATCTAAGATGATAAACACAAATAACGAAAAGTTTTTTAGCACAATGAATGTCTTTAGACATCAATGCTTGTCGTCGTCGACTGTGAAAGTTTGTGGAAGCCCAAACGAAAGCGTACCTTTAAATCATTTTCTAAGGCTGATGTTGGCATCAAACCCATACGATTGAATGAATGAATTAATAAATAAATTGGAATCTAGAGAACACTAGAGCACATTTATAGTAAGACTCGAGTATGTCATACTGTAATGTAAAAATATATCGAGAAACGGAGATTGAAATACAAACAGAATAGAGACCTACAATCACATTAAATGTTCTATCAACTCATCTCTTTCTCTTCAAGAGACTATGTTTGTGGAATCGATATGTAAGAGTCGAGATTCCAAGAAAACTGTGATAATTTGAAACACTAAAATTTCGATATAGCTTCCTGAAATATGCACCTGAATTATACACCTCGAAGCCCGAATTTTAAGCCACATTTATATTTTTCACAATTAATTTTCAAAATGTCTGTTTTCAGCAGATACAGCCCTTTATTCCAAAGACCATGTGGTCGAACTATTTTTATCTGTCTCACGTTGTTTTAAAATACAACAAAATTCGCATATACTACAAGAGCAAAACTAATCAACTAAAATAGCAATAGAATTTGAATTTCAATACAGTAGATATTCATGTTGTTTATTCTTTGCTCTAGGTATACTTTTTTTAATGACAACACCATAAATGATAGAATACATAGCATCTGCTTTCTTCCTATAGCCATACAAATATAATATATGAATAAACTTTGAAATGAAAATCTATGATAATTGAGCAACCATATATGGAGAATATAACCCACCTTATGACACCAGTATGCATAATAGACACCGGTCATATAAATTCCAAGCATACTGAGAGCTATGCCCAGGAGATCAAAGGATAGGAAACAGTTGAAATGCTCTTCCGAGCGACAGGAGAAGATATGATATAGAGAAGACATCACCATGCAGATCTGTAACAAAAATTAAAAATTAGAGTCACATGAATTTTCTTCTCATAAACAGTTTCTTTGGTCACAAAATTATTCGGTGGTAATTTCGTAAAGACGATCAGAGCATAACATAAACAATCTATAGATTTTTTATTCTATGGTTCAGAGAGACCGAAAAGTTGAATTCGTACTTTAAAATTAATGTTTTATTAACTAAAGAACTTTTACAAAGATAGTGTCGGTTGCACAAAAGCCGGTTGAATTTTAACCGTGATTAATTCCACGAGAACCAATCTGAGAAGCCGTCATATCAAAAAGGCCTTCTCTGATTGGTTCTCGTGAAATTAATCACGGTTAAAATTTAACCGGCTTTTGTGCAACCGGGCCATAGAGTTTCTTCATACTTTTGAGAGTCGATAACAGGTTTTTCACTGAGTAAACTGAAAGTTCATTCAATATAAATCTCATCACAGCAATGTAAAAAAGTCTGTTTCATTATTTTTCCCTTGAATCAGACCAGAGCTTATTAATTTAATGAAATTATCAGAGTTTAAGAGTCAATAACAACTTTTTAACTGAGTAAACTGAAAGTTCATTCAATATAAATCTCATCACAACAATGTAAAAAAGTCTCAAGTTTGTTTCATTATTGTGCCCTTGAATCAGACCAGAGTTTATTAATTTAATGAAATTATCAGAGAAAAAACAATTCTATACATGATCAAAATCAATACCGATTGATGAAAGATACACATATTGATGACATATTACAATCAACTTACAAACAAAAAATTAATCAAGTAGCAGGCGAAATTGATGTCTGAATATTAAGATTCCTTTTTAACCTAAGATATTTAATATCTATTCTTCTCAAAACGAGTATTTCTCCAAATATTTTTCAGTTCTTGAACTGTCAATTCTTTGACTGTCAATCAAGAGAGTTGAGCGAGTTTGATAACTAAAACTTCAGTAACATTTCACATATTTCGAACAATTAGTTTCATTATTGAATTGTTTTCTAGTTGAACAAGAAATTTCACTGATTAATGAAGACACCTTCAGAACCATTCATCTTAAAATAAAATTTATTGCATGAAACAAAGAATATAAATTTTCTGTGTTGTTGAGAAGGCGTATAAATTTATCCATATTAAACGAAAGATATTGTCAAACCTCTAAACAAACCACGTGGTTTGACAATATCAAGTCGTTTCCATTTGAAAACAATACCAGGGTATGATCGCATTGAATCTGTATATGTGCAAGTGCACGTCAGATCATGCATGAGCCGAAAAACAAAATTTGGAAAGAGCCATACTAATATGTTGTGACGTGCTTGCAGCTGCTCACTTTGAACGCATGCACATACTGATTGCGTTTTATGTGAGTGTTCATATTGCTCTTTCCATAGTTTGTTTCTCATCTGCGCGTTTGGTCATGCATAAACAAGCAAGAACTTGCACATAAATATTCATTCAATGTGATTACACATTAAAATACAGCGAAAGAAGAATTTTATTCATTCAATGTGGTTTTACACATTAAAATACAGCGATACAATAATTATATTCAATGTGGTTTTACACATTAAAAGACAGCGATACAAGAATTATATTCATTCAATGTGATAACACATTAAAAGACAGCGATATAAGAATTATATTCATTCAATGTGATTAAACATTAAGACAGCGATACAAGAACTATATTCATTCAATGTGGTTACACATTAAAAGACAGCGATACAAGAATTATGTTCATTCAATGTGGTTACACATTAAAAGACAACGATACAAGAATTATATTCATTCAATGTGGTTACACATTAAAAGACAGCGATACAAGAATTATATTCGTTCAATGTGATTACACATTAAAAGACAGCGATACAAGAATTATATTCATTCAATGTGATTAAACATTAAGACAGCGATACAAGAACTATATTCATTCAATGTGGTTAAACATTAAAAGACAGCGATACAAGAATTATATTCATTCAATGTGGTTACACATTAAAAGACAGCAATACAAGAATTATATTCATTCAATGTGATAACACATTAAAAGACAGCGATACAAGAATATATTCATTCAATGTGGTTACACATTAAAAGACAGCGATACAAGAATTATATTCATTCAATGTGGTTACACATTAAAAGACAGCGATACAAGAATTATATTCATTCAATGTGGTTACACATTAAAAGACAGCGATACAAGAATTATATTTATTCAATGTGGTTTTACACATTAAAAGACAGCGATTCAAGAATTATATTCATTCAATGTGGTTACACATCAAAAGACAGCGATACAAGATGAAACATTTGAAAATTACCTGGAAACATCCAAGAAGTAGACCAACAATGAATTTGTCAGTGAAAGAGGCATGGATGTTTAGTAAACAGAGGTCATAGAGAGTGAGACCCAAGAATAGCATCCAGCCGAAGATATGGCTCCATATGTTGATTGTTTCATTTGTCATCCAGAACATGCTGAAACAGAACAACTAAATGAATAATCGAAAGATAAACTTCATATTATGTTACTTGATAAGCCTTGAAGCATAGAAGAATTAATACTCAAGATATATTATTTTGTCTCTGCTTAAAGCGAATTATCATACCGTTCATTACATATTTTATGGAATCGTTTTTAGTAAAATATAATCAGAATATATATATTTTGCCTGGGTCTATAACTAACTTTGAAAAGCCCATCTCTATTATCAAAGTGCATGAATGATTACAAGAGGAGGTTTGAATATTGATAGCAAAACATTGTTGCCGATTCTCTGCCTTTCCACTGCTTTCTATGAAAGGTAGCTGAGACACGGTATATATCTTATGAAACATTAACTCTTAATTCTTGTTAAAAATACATACCGTAGTAGGCCTAATAAATAATAATATCTGATTCATCAGCAAAATATATTTTCAATTATTCAATAATAATTTTTATAATTGAGATTGAATATTTGGTTAATTTTGGTAATTTAGGGTATATTTCTACATTGTAGAAAACCATCTGGCAACAATGCAGAGCTAGAGAAGGATAGCGCAATCTGCTTTGTCGAATCATAGACAAGGATAGCAACACCAATGTTAATCAAATACTGCTATTATAACGTAGACCTCACTATAGTTGTAATTCAAGGTCAAGAGTAACAAAGGACTTCCTTCCATTGAACCTCTTCCAAGCGTTAATCAACAGGCAGACTGAAATATTTATAATATGAAGGCTCACAATGTAATTGAACAGTAATATTTCATCAACTATGATAATTTATTATGGTTTGATGGTAAAATTCAGAAATTAAAAAAAATTAATAGGATACAATAAATTTATTGCTACTATTGTGATGAATAAAAGTTTACAATAAAACTTTGTGTACAATAAAACCTTTTGGCGAAGAAATACAGTTGCTCAACAATATTTGACTAAAGTTTCTTTAATTTCACACAACATTTGATTTCAATACCGTCGTAGCCTATTTCAGATTGTTAGGATCTACTTACGATAACTATTTCCAATATTAGCAATTGACCTTCAATATCAGTCATTCACCATAACAAAAAAAGACAATACAGCTTAAGCTTACCTTTCCAGGCACATTTTTGTCGACATGTATCCTCGGTAGCCATTAAGAATGTATGGGTTGAATTGCAAATAGCTGGGTGCATCTTCATAACTTAGCAATGTCACACAATCCATAGAAGTGTTTTTCGAACTCTTCTTGTTTTGTACATCGGTTTGTGAGAGCAAGCCATCCTTAGCTTCTGAAGAGTCCTTGCTAAAGTCATCCTGAAAATAAATAAAAACACATTTAATTAAAAATGTCGATTATCAAGTGGGTTTTAGATTGACAATAAACTGTATCAATGTACGGTAAATAATTGAACTTATGTCATACATTTTATATAATATAAACTATAATTATATTATGTTAATAGATTTTATTCTATTTGATTTGACAACTGACAAGTCTAGGCTATTGATAAACTTATAAACTTGACCAAAATCGTAATGTATCAACTCAATTATTAATAAAGCCTGCAGTACTATACCTACATATTCGGTAAAGTAAATTTAAAATTGAAGTCAAATAGGCCTACTAAATAGAATGACAGTGTTTTCGTAGATTATAACGAGAAAACAAATCAGTTTCACAAGCGAGTTTCTTCAAGGTGACAGCAAGTTTTTGCTTTTAGTTCTTGGTTGGTGGGTTCAAGTTCAAGAAAGAACGACGGCTTTTTATTACCTAGGTATACTTATTGTAGGCCACTAACATTGTTGGTCATACAAAGTTACTGTACTTGTTCTAGGGGAAAAGATAACAATGAAACTCAATTATATGGATTGTAGGGTTTCTAGTGTACTATGTCAACTGATATTAAGTTAAACCTACTAGACTGAACGTATAAACTTAGTGGGTGACAAAACTAAGCTTGAGCACAATAGATATTTCATATCAGTATTTAAATTCAAACCACAGTTTTGTCCAGTATTACTGGACTGAGACCAAGGTGGTTCAAGATTGAATCTTTACGGATTTGTAAACGTTTTAATAATTTATTAAGATCTTTCGATCTCTGCGATAAAAACTCGGTACTATAACCTTGCAAGCAGAGAAAGGAACAGTGTGCTGCTGCCATTGTAACCTAAAATTCTACGTCACTGAACTTACGGTTTCCGATTTTAGAGTAGAACTTCTTAGATGAACACCAGATGTATCCATGATATGATTGATTACGTGTATAGGATGATTTCACAGAGTATTACACTATTACTTGTTAAAAAAACATAGTTTGTCAATTTATTGATGTTCAAGGACAACACACAATGGTCAAAAGCTCACAGTACTGCAGACACACGCACAGACAAGCACAATACAAAGAGACAAGAAACACTGATGATGACTGGCCCTGGCAGACAAGTGGACTGTGCTGGCAAAATACCGCAATTTGCAAACAGAAAGTCGCGATGGTACTGCGCTCTGCAGGGGAATTCAATGTACTAAAGCCGGTCAGCTGATTCCTGTTCACCAGCTGATAATCGGATCGGCTCTTTTCGGCTTCTTTCATGTTCCGCAACTTATTCAAAGATGTTAAAAGTGTATTGTAACTTGTAAATAATAAGCTGCGAGAATATTGGATTACTTTTTACGTTACATATTCTCTAAAATCGATTATCTATGCTGCCTCATTACTTTTTCTTTTCCAATTTACCACAATTAGTTATACTGTATCGTAAAAAATGAATAATAACAAATTCCTTTCATGACAAGTTTTTCACTGTACGGCCAGTGAGTCTGAGTATAGAATGTAATAATTAGGTACTCACTGTGTACGGCATCGTGAGTAAAAAATAAATGAATTTGAAAAAAATCCGTTCTACCGCTCATGAGATACTCAATTTACAAGAGTCAAATCTTGGTCACCCACAGAATAAATTAAAGTCTCATAATGTATACGATCAAAATAATGAATGATGAATTATTCAAATGAAACAGATAAAGTTGAATTCATTGAATCACTACAAAAAAGGGGTCTTAAGTTTTTGTGACTCAATTTATATATTATAGGATGACCCTCAACCGCTTCCTAGGTTAGGCTCTGCTATGGTCATCCTTTCCATTGTTCAATTGAATGAAAGTTCAATCGATCGGATATTTTCAAAGTTTGGGTAACTTACTTTTCGAATTTCTTTATACAACATTATAATATAGATTCAGAATAGTACTATCGTTTTTTTTTTTTAGTAAATCCCAATCCAAGTTAAAGAAAAAAATATAATGCAAAAATTGTTAGCGAGTCTTCCTTTATAAAAAAACTAAAATGCCACATTATATTAGAGCCAGATCGTGTACTTTCTCGTTCCTCTTTTATATAATTTCTTCACGCAACTACCAGACATCGTTGTGAGAAAAAAGAGAAGAGAGACAGAATGAGATAGTTAAAAATATAGAAAGTGTATGAGAGAGTAAAGGAGAGAACGAGAGGTACAGTTGTCTCCGACTGTGATAGGCCTTGAGGGTCAGGAAAGAATTGAAAGAGAGAGATAAAGGATTGAAAGCAAAGGCGCTAAAGTGAGAGGAAATATCATTGAAGATGATGGGAGGGAGACAGTGGAGATGCTTGAAGAGTAGGGAGCTACAGGTTGTTATCCCATGAGACTTTAAAGAAGTGAAAGCTGGTGTGCCTTTTAAATATCTTGATCTATAGAATACATCTGTCCTTGTATTAAATCATTATCATTTGTCTCCTGAAATGGTTAAGGAGAAGCCGCTGACTGAAGAAAGTCATCCAGCTCTCATATTAAATGAAATCTTGCAGGAGGCCTGAATCGGATGATGTCATCATTTCGAGAAGATGTGAAATAGATTGGCATGTCATCAATGATCTTCATTTTTTCATCAAATTATTGGTGATGAATTCGAATTCTATCAAGCGTAGGGTTAGTAACCGTTTGATGGTAGCCATAGGCTATTGTTGTACATTGAATTGGAACATTTCACATGTCAGCAATTTTACTGCAAACTCAATACTTTCTGAAATTTGTGTGATGCCATAAAATCCGATTACAAGTAAATTAGGCTATTGGATAATTTTTATGCTGATACAAGACTATCGTGTTTTACTCAGAGAGTACTGTATAGAATGTAACATTTAAAGTACGGTAAATTCTATTTTCTATACTATGTCTAATAGATGGAAATTACTGAGATATTGCAACTATTCAAATGCTAATGTATTATTAATTATTATTGAATCGAAATCCAAATTAAATGCTGTAAATCACCCCGAAAACATCTGCTACCGTAAATATTGACAACAGGGTAAACAGCTAGATGGAAATTCGATGAGCGCTACTATTTCCATCTAGCTGTTTACCCTGATGTCAATATTTGCAGAAGTCTTCGGGGTGATTTACGGCATTTAATTTGAATCTTAGTTTGATAATAATTATGTCTAATATGTAACAATATGATTACATTTTAAAATTTCTGGTTTTACCCCAGTTCATACATGATTTTTAATAAAATGAAACAGCCATTTTCTACCAGCTACGTTAATAAAATATTATTACAGAAATTTCAGATGTCAGTTTTGAACACATTGTTTACGATTTTCAGTTTGGAATGCTTTTATGGACATCAGTTCCAACAACTGAAACGTAGGAACACCATTCTGTTAGAAACGATAGTTTTGGCGGGGAAACTTCTCCAAACTAATGTAATTATAGGCAGGAATGCCCACAGCATTTAGCCAAACAGAGACAATAGCGTAAGTAGATATCCCATGGTACAGGGCGTTTATGTCGCAACTTTTACTGTTATCTCAAGTCGATTAGTGTCGATTATTGTCTGTTTTTACTGTTTTGACCGGGCAAGAGTGTATGAACGGCACAATATGATACTACCAGCGTCATAAAGCTTCACAGGAAAGAACTACGTGGATTATCAGCTTGGGATAACAGTAAAAGTTGCGACATAAACGCCCTATACCATAGGATATCTACTTATGCTATTGTTTCTCTATGATTTAGCCTCATGTCTCAACTTGCGACATGAGGCTAAATTTTGGGGGATATTTAGAAAAAACTAGGGAAAATGGAGGGCCCCCCCCTTTCAATATATCTTAAGTGCCTGAATTGATGCCAAATTTGGGGGGGGGGATTTTGCGACATGGAACATGGGGGGGGGGAAGGGCACCCCAAATTATTGGTCATGTTGATCAGACGATGACGTCGATTGAAAAGTCCAAATGCAGAGATTGGGAAATTTTCGCCTCAACTAGCTCATACTTAGAATATTATGAAAAATATTATATAACAATCGATCTTCTTTGATAAATAGAATCCCATTGGAACAATAGTCCTTAAGGCCTTCAGACATTACGCAATACTGGAATGAATAGGCTATTAATTATGAACAATTTTCACAAGAGTGAAGCGTTTGTTTTCTCTTAACAAATAAATTATATTAATAATTTTTTTCAAAGCTCGGTAGAATTTGAATTAGTTTCTTCATCCCTACCCCTTCTGAGAAATAAAATGACGTATGAAGTTTCAAATGACAATATTACTAACAACAGAATCTTCTAGAATTATATAGCCTACTGTAGAAAAGAAAAATAAGAGTTCAGTCTAGAAATCATTTACAGAAAAAAACCGTCAATCGTGGAATTCCCGTTTAAATCTTGTAGAAGTTGATACATTCACACGAGTTTTCAGCATGTGGTTATACCGTTTTCATGCCACGAAATAAAAAATTGATTATTACAATCAATAATTTGACTTTGAAAAAACTATTCCGCTAATAATATGTAATAAATGAAAGAACTTCTCAATCAAATTCATTTATCAACTCAACATTTTTTATAAACATTTTGAAATAGTACATTTCAAATAGTGAGTTTGGGACTATCGCTTGTCAGAGGTTATAAACTGATAAACTTTCTCAAAGCTCATCATTTTAGATTAGAACAACATTATCTTGAAAAGTCTACACGTGAACAGATACGTTTCCCTTTCAGTGATCAGCCATAAAACACATCGAAAAATGGAAGATATTTAAGAAAATAATCGTTATCGTTTTCGGGTCAAACCGATTTCAATGAACTTTGCGTAATAAGCTAAATAAATGTGAAATCAGTCAAATTCATGAGTAAGCCTATAAGAAATTATTTGTACTCTAAATGAGATAATCTATATTATAAAATTATCAGTAAATTGTTGTAAATTAGATTGGATTCTCATTTTGACAATCTGAAGGTTTTTTATGAATAGGGCACTGTTTGAAAAATTTATCGAAGGATGTCGTGATCATAATCAATGAACTTTCCGCCGTAATTCGCATGTAGGCATCGTACATTATTTATTATATACAGTAGAACAGGAGTTCCCACCACCCCCCAAACACATGGGCGCGCACCTCACCTAAATTTAAAAGGAGAATTCCACGCCCTTCATGAATTGGGTACCCAGAAAAATGATCAGAATCTCAGATATTTCAAACTCTGCTGATCTTCCCCCCCCCCACAGGTTTGATTTTGAGCATACCCCCAAGAATTTCAAAAACGCAGTTTGCGTCCAAACATCCCCCCCTCACTCAGTGGTCACTTTAGAAAAATATACCTCTGCAGTAAATTATACGAGGGACGAATATTCAGTGGGTTCGAATCTTGAGTCTATGTTGCATATTGCGCGTATATGAATTTCAAATTATTTCCCGAAATACTCTTTTACATTCTTTATTGTCTTCTATGTATGCTAATTTTTCAATTCATAATGCCAAAAATTCCAATATGAAAACACCTGAAATGTTTCAATAATTTCAAATTGGATTCTACGAGGAAATCCCTCAGTTATTTAACTGTTTATAATCTGGATTTCTTCAAAATGAATCGTGTAATAAATAGAGAGATTAAAAATGAAATCCCAGTCAAGACAAATAATATGTAAATAATTATATTTTCAATGAAACATCCCTACCTCAACAATATTATTCATCCAGAGAATCTAGATAATTATCTTGAAACATGAATAGTGTTGTAGACAGAGATTGAAAGAAATCCCAGTCGAGAGAAACTGAATGTCAATAATTATATTTTCAAATCAACATCCCTACGTCAACATTATTATTCATCCAGAAAAACAATGTAAAACATAAATTTAAATTTAAAATCCAACAAAACTTGAACATAAATTTAAATGTAAAAGCAACACCAAAATATAGAAGCTTTCAGACAAATTTTAGAGCACTCTGCCTCTTTCAGCTGTTATTTAGCCAAGCTGCGTGTAGGCCTACTGCAGTTGAACCGGTTCTTTTCAGAGGAATCGGGTTACATGCGTAGTGCTTCCTGCTAAAGTAGAAGGCCTATACCTATACCTAGGCCTATACCATGCCATGCCACCTAGATGATTACGCCGGTATAAGCAAAGCGATTATTATATAAGGAAATTGCTAGCGTTGGGAGTTGGGAGTCGATTGCTGGCGAAATACGCCAAGATACAATCGCAGACTAACTTCAAAGACGTCATTGCAAAAGTGACGACGGCTGTGGAAATTGGAGGAAAACTGTAACTGGTGACGAAGCCAGTCGTACTCGAAGTTTCGATAGGAAAAACTTGATTGATTTAAATTTAAATTATTATACTATAAAATAATGGACAGGTTTAGACTAATCAAAACGTAGATAACGAAAGAGGGAAAAGTATTGCCAAATCGTTTTAGTTTGACCAATATCGTTCACGTTAAGGTGAATTGAATCATAGAGTAACGAAAACTATAAATTACTTTTACTTCATCTCTGATTGAATTGAATAATTATTGCCTTCATTAAGGGCGGAGTTAGGACTCTAGCTCCTTTCTTCCACACAACCCTGAAGGTGTGTACAGACTTGAGCGTCACGAACACACGCGTATTTCGCTTTTCATCAGCTGATGATATGCTTATTACATCTGTATTTGTAAAGAAACAGTAAGATACAGATCATAGCTTCAAGCAGCTAATGAGAAAGCGAAAGGCGTGTGTTCGTGGCGCATAAGTCTGTTTGCATCTTTAGCTATAAAGGCAAACGCACACATCAACAGACGGACTTATAAATACAGACGGTGGAAAAATCCCAATTCAGGTGTTCAAAAAATGTTGCAATACACACAGAGGTCTGTCTGTATAATTATGTTTGCTCACGTCTGTATGCAGATGTTTGATTTTTTCTCCATGTTTGTCTGTTTTTTGCCTTGAACGTATGAGCGTTGGCATTAAAAATCAGTGAATGACTTATAGTTCTTTGATTGTATAATCTCATGCATTTCAAGATAAAATACTGCATGTTGTGAGTATGCTGTAGACATCTCTGCATGATGTTGTCTATTGGTAAACATATTATTTGTATGTTCCTCAGGTATAAGCTCTACCAGTTTTCAGTAAATTCATCACACTAACTTTTCACCAAATTAAATTAAATTAAATCCTTTCAAGAACAAATCGTCAGAAAATAATGAAATTATGTACAAAAGATTAGCTAAAACGTGTAGAAAGGTTAGGAAAATCAGCGGTTTTTTCCAGCGTTCTACAGCATTTTTCTAGGTTCTTCTTCTCTTTTCAAAAAACTAATTATCAGAAAATATTCAAATATAGTACAAGAGTTGAGCTTCTATTGTATTATAGAAGCGGAATGCAACTGAACCTTTTCAACCATAACCATATCCCACTTTCCTCAAAGATATCAATCAAAGAATGTCTGCATTTTTATTTGACCAAGTACGACTCCAAGGTTGAGGTTTTCAGCACACATATCTCTCTCTCATTACGTTGCTCATCAACCGTAAATTATTGCTTATAACAATGTAGCCTACAGTTTTCGCAATGAGTAAGCCAATTATTAATTATTACAATCACCCTGAAAAACCTTGGAGAAATGCTGGTGTCTTGGGGTAGGCCTATCGAAGTGCCCTTCTGTTTAGGTGATTTTTCCATATAGAAAATCAGAGACGATAAGCAACATTATTCATAAAAGATAGAGACAACAAAAATTGGAGACGAAAATGCCTCAAAATAGAGGCAAAAATTAGAGACGACAGGCAACATTTTGAGTCTATTGTTCTGGTCGTATGGTTTCAAGAAGTGGTGAGAGGAGGCACCAGAACTTTATTGAGAATGATCGGAATGGGGAAAAATTAAATATAATCAAATACTGCCATTATAACGTGGACCTCACTATAGTGGCAAAAGTGCGTTAGTAATCAGTAACATTCAACAAGTAGCATGACAAGTGCAGTAGTATAGTAAGTAATCATAGTATCAGTGATAGGACAGTATCAGTAGGGATAGTTCTGTAGATGGCCGAGGAAAGAGCGGGCGAATCACGTGGTCTGTTATATGCAGTGAGTATAGAATGTAATTACATTTTTGTTACATTCTATACTCACTGGTTATATGCCCTGGCCGGCAGAGACAGAGACTGTCTGACAGACTGTTCGCAGGACAGAGACAGACTGTTCGCTGCCAACCAACTGTCTCTGTCTATCTGACAGACTGTTCGTAGAACAGAGACAGACTGTCCGAAGGAAAGAGACAGACTAGAGTTCGCATTCGCGCTGAAACGAGGTCGTGGCCTGAAAATATTCGCGGACCGCCGGCTCGGCTGAGTGCAGCTGAGTGCTGACCACGTGACCATACGATGGACCCGCCTACCAGCCCAACTATATAACTTGCCAACCAAACAGTTAACCCAAATTTCTAACGTGTATTACTAGGGAAATTCTCAGCTTCAGCAATTATTTGAAAGAGTCTCAGTATCAAGAATTTTGGTTTTCCCAAGTTGAAAAGAAGATGAGAGTTTGGAGAAGATCAGAATGTGTGAACTATGAAAAATAACTTCTAGTTCTGAGTTATTTTCAGTTTTTTTATAGAACTACTAGATCTATGAAATAAATCACGATCAAATATAGCCCCGGTTGCACAAAAGCCTGTTAAATATTGAGCGTTATTAAATGCCACGAGAACAAGTTTTGCCAATACTTATATACTAATCATAGAAAACTTATCTATGGAAATGCTTTCTATCATTATAAACAATATTGATATCATTTCTATAGCATTTTTCTATTAGGTACTCACTTTCCAAGGCCCGGTTGTACAAAGGTTTGTTAAATTTGAATCATGAGAACCAAATTCTTTGAAAGCTTTCATAGAGAAGACAGATCGAAGAAGAATCAACATACAAAGAAGAAGACAATCAGAAAAAACGAAGAAAAAGAAGAAGAAGAATCATGATTAAATTTCACAAGAACCAAATTCTTTGGAAGCTTTCATAGTGTAGACTTCTCTATATTGGAAAACCTTTCTCTGATTGTTTCTCGTGGAATTTAATCATTATTAAAATTCAACAGGCTTTCGTACAACCGAGCCTTGAAAAATAAGAACCTGATAGAAAAATGCTATAGAAATGTTATCAATATTGACATCTCAGTCAAGGTTTTGATAGTCTCTGAAAACGGCAGTTATAGAAATCTAGTCTAAAACAGAGACACAGAAAGTGTCTAGGTTTCGTTGGAATTTGCTTTTGATTTGAATCTGGAATTTCCTCCTCTATTACTATCACATCATTCCAAATTTGATTGATATATTTGAATCATTATTCAGGGCTGATGAACTACAGTAACTTGATTAGAACGTATAGTGGTGGAAATACGTTCTGCGATTCACAAGGCTTGAATTTTCCAATCATTACAGAGAGATATTTTCTTCAAAAAAACGCTGCGTTTGTTACTATATATGTTACTACAGGAACATTTCCATCAGTCACTCTCTGTTTACAAACACCTTAACTCACGTTTCAATAATAAATCAGTAATTTCTTTAATTTTATTGGCCGAACGTGCTCAAAAATGACAACACGGAAGTGATCGTTCCTACTAATCTAGCATTCATCTCTTTTCATGATTGAGAATTTATATTCAATAGCTAGGTACTCCACTAGGTGAAAAGTACTTTTTCTATTAATAAAACCTGAGATATCTGGGTAAATAATGAAATTCTCACCATGATACTGCATTTAGCTATGATCACTTCTTGATCAATAAGACAAATATTGGGGCACCGAGCTTAGCTCGTTATTTTTATTTATTGATAAACAGAACACAATTCTCTGAAATGATCGTGTTCATATTTTACATCTGGCTATACGTCAGCCTATGAATATTTTGATTTTCCACAGACTCACTCGCTCACTCACTTTTTTACTATCCACAGACGACGAAAGTCTCAGCTGTTTCAGCCAAGGATGAATTATCCTTTTAATGTCGTTCAGCGAGTTTTCCCAAGGATGAGACCTAGTGCAATCGAATTTTCATATCATAAACCTACTATGTTCCAAATTTCGTGAAAATCGTTAGAGCCGTTTTCGAGATCCGTTGGACATAAATAACCAAATATAAATAACAAATATATATAAAAAACCAAATTTAAAAATATTAACAGAAATGCTAGCTCAATATAAAAGGATGTTGTTTGATATTATACAATTTATCAGTCAATAAAACCTGACTCTGATACTGCACTAAGGTAGATACTACAATAGGCAGGCATATTTTAATGTAGATAAATAAATAAACCAAAATTTTTTCCAGGTTCCAGTAAATTAAACAGAGCATGAACTCGGTGGTATTAACATAGAACTTACTGCCCTAAAACATAATTTCTTCAAATTCAACAGAGTAAAAACTCTGTGGTATTGATGAGCATTTTGCTGAATGAGCTTTGATAGGCACTCAATTCTAAAGCCACTTCCGATTGACGAGACTAGAATATACAATTGCACGTTTATTGAATGTACCGTTACAATGCAAACACCATAGCATGTCTCGGCACTTGAGTGGATACTAGGATACTCACTTTTGTTGAGTTGAAAAATACATATGATCACCTACACATGACTAGTGTTATTTCCGAAGGCTAGAAATGATTTTCAGTTTTCCCCTCCAATATTTCATTGCAGCGTAATTATTTATTCATATATGGAGGAAGTATAAGTGTGCGAAGCTATCACAAGGAAGTGGGAAGCATGATTGGTCAAAAACTAGACTGTATACAGAGTGCCTATACTAAAAGTAATTTCCATGACTAAAGAACTTGAAGCTTTCCCTTGAGGTAATAAACTTGATAACTATTGTATTGTCATTTTTCAGAAGTGAAAGTGTCCATCAGATTCACACTACATGGGCGATACACTAATCTGACATGCGCCGTTCTTTTCTGCACACTTTCTCGCTGCATTAGAGAGACACTGACACAGTGGAGTTTTTTGAACAGAACGCAAAGTCATTCAAGAACAATGATTTTTGCAACCTTGGAATCACCTGTTGATGAATTGTTTCATAATTGAAATTCACAAACTGCTGCCAAGAAACAATTGAAAACTGACGATTTACTTTTTAGTAAATCAACGAAAAGATAACAACAATTATTCATACCCATTATTTGTATTTTTACAAAATTATGTGACGTAGAGTTACACAATTCAATCATCATTTTAATATCAAAAACGAAACTTGAAAAAGCGATCATACTTTTTGTAACGGGTTCAAGATTGATCACTTTTTATAGTCTGAAATTATGGAACAATCATTGTCATCTACACCACTTTATTCAGACAAGAGAATGGGAGAGCTGAAGAGTTGAGACTGATTTGTAAAATAATAACTATTAGTTCTGTGGACAGTAGACCTCACGCAGTTTTCTATTCCACAAGTTTCTGGTATCACCTGTTCACCGGCTTCTCCAGACATCTGTGTAATGCATGCAATAAATAATCCACTTGTCAGCTGATTGATTATGAATAATTCTATAGTCTGATTAATCCGATCTTCAGAGTAGATGATATATTGATATCGGAGTATGGAGGAAATTCCTTTTCCTTTCATATTATCCTTAAAATGCTTAAAATTTGAAAAAACTTGTATATACATTGACGCGCAGTTAAAAAAGGAATATTCTTGCCAAATCTCATAGAATTTTATCAACGCGTTTGGCCGTAAATGCGTTACATACATACAGACGAAAGAAAATCCGAGTTAAAATATAAATGTCACTGCGTTCGGTCAACTAGATTACTACATACTTGTCCGGAAAGATATTCAAAATATTCAGATATGTACGCCATTTGAAATTCTTAGTGAAAATGGACTAAATTTCAGAAAGTGAAATCAGAGCCCTTTTGGACTTTTGAAATGTTATCTAAATTTGGGAGAAAAACAGGGCATGGAGTATCCTCAGTTTTTCTATCCCGGTCAGTGCTCACTTGTGAAAATGATGAATAGAAAATAATTATCCATTCACATTACAGCGTAATTATTTATTCATAAATGGAGGAAGTATAAGTGTGCGAAGCTATCACAAGGAAGTGGAAAGCATGATTGGTCAAAAACTAGACTGTATACAGTGTGCCTATACTAAAAGTAATTTCCATGACTAAAGAACTTGAAGCTTTCCCTTGAGGTAATAAACTTGATAACTATTGTATTGTCATTTTTCAGAAGTGAAAGTGTCCATCAGATTCATACTACATGGGCGATACACTAATCTGACATGCGCCGTTCTTTTCTGTACACTTTCTCGCTGCATTAGAGAGATACTGACACAGTAGAGTTGTGGTGATTTTTTCGAACAGAACGCAAAGTCATTCAAGAACAATGATTTTCGCAACCTTGGAATCACCTGTTCATGAATTGTTTCATAATTGAAATTCACAAACTGCTGCCAAGAAACAATTGAAAACTGACGATTTACTTTTTAGTAAATCAACGAAAAGATAACAACAATTATTCATACCCATTATTTGTATTTTTACAAACTTATGTGAGGTAGAGTTACACAATTCAATCATCATTTTAATATCAAAAACAAAACTTGAAAAAGCGATCATACTTTTTGTAACGGGTTCAAGATTGATCACTTTTTATAGTCTGAAATTATGGAACAATCATTGTCATCTACACCACTTTATTCAGACAAGAGAATGGGAGAGCTGAAGAGTTGAGACTGATTTGTAAAATAATAACTATTAGTTCTGTGGACAGTAGACCTCACGCAGTTTTCTATTCCACAAGTTTCTGGTATCACCTGTTCACCGGCTTCTTCAGACATCTGTGTAATGCGTGCAATGAATAATCCACTTGTCAGCTGATTGATTATGAATAATTCTATAGTCTGATTAATCCGATCTTCAGTGTAGATGATAATTATAGTGATATCGGAGTATGGAGGAAATTCCTTTTCCTTTCACATTATCCTTAAAATGCAAAATTTCAAAAAACCTTGTGTATACATCGACGCGCAGTTAAAAAAGGAATATTACTGCCAAATTTCATAGAATTTTATCAACGCGTTTGGCCGTAAATGCGTTACATACATTCAAACTAAAGAAAATCCGGGGTTGAAATATAGACCTCACTGCGTTCGGTCAACTAGATTACTACATACTTGTCCGGAAAGATATTCAAGATATTCAGATATGTACGCCATTTAAAATTTAAAATTCTTAGTGAAAATGGACTAAATTTCAGAAAGTGAAATCATAGCCCTTTTGGACTTTTAAAATGTTATCTAAATTTGGGAGAAAAATAGGGCATGGAGTGTCCTCGGTTTTTCTATCCCGGTCAGTGCTCTCTTGTAAAATTGATGAATAAAAAATAATTATCCATTCACATTACATGCGTTATCCGTTCTTAATTCTTCAATAAAATCATGAGCATGTCTCAACCCATGTAGGCCTAAATGTAATTATGGAAGCGGGACTTCTTCCATAACTCTAGTGTAGTGGAGAAAAATTCCTTTGTTTGATTTGGTTTGAGAAAAGTAAGCGGAAATAATTCCAATTATGCAGCTAACCAACCCATCAAAGATTGTCTTTGGCCTAGAGAGTCTGAAAGAACCAATCAAATCTTTAACAGAATCTTAGGTTCCGGTAGATCTATTTCTATGATTGATGTGAATTTCCATACTTTATTACGAATCTCTTCGCATTTCTCTCAATGCTCTCTTAAAGGTGCGTACATGATATTCATTTCCCAATTAGATTGAATTCCTGAAACCTTCCATGACGAAGATTTTAAAGTGCGTACAGATATACGCGCCGCGAACATGAGCAATTCACTTTTAATCAGCTGACTATATCTGTATTTTTACAGAAACGATAAGATACAGTGATATAAAAAGCTTGCATCAGCTGATTAAAAGTGAATTGCTCATGTTCGCGGCGCGTATATCTGTACGCACTTTAAAATCTTCGTCATGGAAGGTTTCAGAAATTCAATCTAATTGGGAAATGAATATCATCATCACACAAAGTATTTCCTCTGTTTGTTTTTTTCTAATCGAACGTTTTATTGAAAATCGTACAGTACGGTGCACCTATTCATCTATCATAGAAAGCTTCAAACTTCATAAATAAGAGGGGGTACAGAGGTAGCCTTCTGCCTATTCCGAAATCCAGTCTACGAATAAATTATTACTCTACCTTTGTACCTACTTATCGCAAATAGACAAACATTCAAGTATTGTATCTTGTATACATAGTACGGAGCGTACTCGAAATGAATGAGAGTCACTCATTAGTAATAATATGAGAGTGCCTCAATTTTATTCACAGAAAAACTGATACGGCCAATTGAATGAGACAGTTTCTTACTATAAGTAACTTCATCAGTCAAGTTCCACTTGGAATGACATAAATCATATTTACTGTACTTCCTCAAACTTCAACCAAAACACTGTTACTTCCTATTTTATTATCGTGAAAGATGGCCGCTGTTAGACTGATTGTAAAGTTGAAAAATATCATATTCATTACGTTCAAGATATGATACTGTACACATTGTTTCCGAATTCGAGTTTCTTTATAAACTTTCCAAATAATACATTGATTACGTTGATTTTTATACTGTATCAAATGAGAGTAGCCTATTAGTGAAAAATGTTCAATTCATAGTGTCTCAATCAATGATTCTGAACTGGAGAGACTGAACATTAAAATTATAGAAAAACCAAATCAAAATGAGGACATTGAGAGCAATGAGCTCGGTTGAATGAAAATAGGTTGAATGAGCTAGTTGACATGGCAATATTTACAACTGATACGAATTCAACTGAATTTCCACTGGGCTTTCCAACTATGGTTAACCGCTGTAGGTTTTTTGCTGTAATAAGCTGTTTTATCATTCTTCATAGAATAGCAGTAATAATAACAAGTTATTGGCACATGAAATTCAGAAGAGTTCACGGTTTTGAAAGAATTAATATGTTTCTGGTATTAATAATGTCGTGGGAGAGTAAAATAAATAGTAAAAATGAATGAATAATCGCCTTTATTATAATCAAGTTTACAACAATAACATGTTTGTTTTTGAATATTAGTCTATATTTTTGGTATTTACCCCCAGCAAGCCGAGGGAGAGCTCGTGGGACAGTAATCGAGTTATTAGCACCCTATTTGAATGAAATGATTTGAAAATGAGAATCTGATAAACTATAAGAAATATTAGTGAATACGAAGTATTAAATGATTTTTTTTTTTTTTTTGGTCTCCATGTTTTAAGTTTGACTATAAAGAAGGTAACTAGAATACAGGTATGTGATCATAGAAATAAAAATATAAATCTTAGTACCCTTTTTTGAATTATTTAATCACAACATGTTTCAACATTTATGCCATTTTTATTTTCATTTCTATTTATATTACAAGTAGCCCTATACAGAAAAGAGACAATACAGGTATATGTACATACCTGTATTCTAGGTACATTGACTACAAAATAAATGTTAAGTTAACTGAAGAAGCCTGCCTATTGGATATCTATGTTTGTTCATTTTAATGGCAAATAAATTTCTTATTCTTATTGACATTAAAAAGGTGATAATTATTTTATTGGATTTCCTAGAAAGCAGCTTATAAGCAATCATATGAAGGATACATAGAGTTTCTGCAACTCACATGAAGATAATAGCAAGGTCTAGCCAGAGAGTATAGAGTGTACATTCTATACTATCTGGTTCTAGTCACAGAAAACAGAACGAACAAAATTATGTGACATAGAGTTACACAATTAAAACATTACTTTAATATCAAAAACAAAACTTGAAACAAGAGTTTCTGCAACTCACATGAAGATAATAGCAAGCTCTAGACAGAGACTATAAAATGTACATTCTTTACTATCTGGGTCTAGTCACAGAAAAAAGAAAGAACAAGATGAGACGTAGAGTTACACAATTAATTTATTATTTTAATATCAAAAACAAAACTTAAAAACGCTGTTCTCTGTGATCTAGCTGTCCAGCCACAATTCAAAAGAATTTTTGCAAACTCATATGAATAGAACAACAAGGTCTGGCTGACCAGCCACAATTTACTCTCAATCAAAGGAGTAAACAGGTCAATCTGTCGGCTTGCCAAATTGTCACGGTCAAACGACAACGATCTGGCACTGACAGTCTCACACACGCAGAGGTTGAGCGAACTAAGACTCTGACACCAGTTCTCACCAGTCTAGTTTTCGAAAATAACTCGGGAATAGTTTTGGGGTTGGCTGATTTCAGGTGTGGGACAGTGTTGAGCACGTGCGTCATTAGAGGGTGAGGGGGAGTGATGAGGGGGAAGGGTGTTGGGGATGGGTGATGGGTGAGGTGAGGGGGAGTGATGAGGGGGAGGTTTAATTGGTGAGGGGTGAGGGGGTGGTGCGAGGGATAGGGGGAGGGGGAGTGATGAGGGAGGTTGGGGGCTCGCACCAATAGCTTGGGAGGATTATCAAAATAATTACTAAAGGAATTGAATAGAATGAAATAAAAATAGA
The DNA here is from genome assembly GCF_014356525.2 of Nilaparvata lugens. Taxonomy (NCBI): domain Eukaryota; kingdom Metazoa; phylum Arthropoda; class Insecta; order Hemiptera; family Delphacidae; genus Nilaparvata; species Nilaparvata lugens. Next base: position 90,357,673 of record NC_052505.1, read on the forward strand.
GTAGATGACATCTTGTCTTATGAATCACGACATTCTCTTTAGTAATAGTCGTAAGAGTATTTTGAAGACCACTTTTTGGCACACTCAGCTTATATATTGTATCATACCTATATAATAGAATAAAGAAAAGAATTGGCTTATACACTAATGACACTAAATTCACTAATGACGCATCATCCCGTCTGAACTACTGGTCTAATTAACTTGACATTTTGCGTATAGGCTCTTAATTTACCAAGATGGTTTAGGTCTATTTTATTTATTTACATTACAATATGAGGGCACCAGGAAGAAATACTTCCCATAATAGCCCTCTTGACACAACAAAAATTATGATTGTAAATTATTAATAGTATAATATAATATATATTATAAGTCTAATCCAGTGGTCGCCAAACAGCCGATCGCGAGCTACCGGTAGCTCGTGGGGTAGTTTTTGGTAGCTCACAGAAATGCTCGTGCAAAAGAATGTCGTCCAGTTTGAATATAAACACTTTCCCAGTCTGAAGAAAATCAATGACAAGAAAAATTCTCTACATCACAGCAGGAATAACCAAGAATACGTTACAATTTTTTCAGACTTGAGACAACAGTTTGATCAACGATTTCAAGATTTAAAAAGCATATCAAATATGGTACAATTCATCAACTCTCTTTTGTAGAGATCTATGCAGAAGATTTTGCAGCTTGTGTTCTACAACATTTTGGTGGAGATCAGGCTTCAGTTGAAATGGAATTAGTAAATTTTCAAAATGATCTGTCTCTCAGATCACTTTCTAAAACTGGAAATATTTGGCCTCAAGTCCCCAAACAAAAATATCCAAATATTATTCAAGTTGCATTGAGGTTGAAAGCTATGCTCAGCTCTACTTACTTGTGTGAAGCATCTTTTTCAAGAATGAAATTATTCATGAAAAATCGATATAGGAACACACTGACTGATAAACATTTGGACAACTGCATCAGAATGGTGGCTACAACGTGCACTCCAAACATCAAGAAAATACTTGATGACCAAAAAGAGTACGTTCCACTGCTCGCATTGAAATGTACATTCCAACTTTTGTTATACTTTTTGCTAGGAGATAAGTAGATTCCAACACTAGAAATGTATCTTTATAGGCAATAAAAGATACTTTCTTCAGTCTAATATTCCTTGGTAGCTCACTAAAGTTTTATAAATGCTATTCTAGATCACAGGCTCTGTAATTTTGGCGACCATTGGTCTAATCTAATATTGAAAATTCACTAAATCAAAGAGAGATAGAAACTACAATTAAATTGAAGTATTTTAAATACTTCAAGATTTCAGTAGGTCAAGTTTTCAGTTTGTCAAGTTTTTGACAAAAACTTTTTTTAAAAATATTCTATCATTTGTTTGTCACCTCATTTTCACCATCAATGTTATTATGAGATTGAATTGTAAAATTAATGAATACCTAAAACATGGAATCCAAATATTTTACCTACAAATTCAAAAATGTAAATGCTGCTGCCCCCTAACCGTAATGAATTCCACCATCAAATTATAATATTTAGTAAAAAATGAATTGAAAGTGATAGAATTCCTATTTTTTTCCTTTGAGAGTGAATTAAGGGGTATAACGTTGAGACTATTGGCTTCAATAGTTTTCATCTATTTATTCATTGGATAAAAAATTACAATATAGCATTTATTACTCTAATACTCTAATTAATGAGGCTTCTGTATAGAAATTATGCGCTATTGGCCGTTTTCACACTCTTACCGAATTCATCGACGTCACGGCACGACACGACAAGACAGAAAGCTCTCTGATTGGCGGATCAGGTTAACGTATCAGCCAATCTGAGAGCTTCCAGTCGTGTCTTGCCCTGCCATCCAGTGATCGGGTAAGTTTGAAAACGACCATTCCTGGAGCTTGTATTTCATATTAAAATGAAAAAATGAGAAAAGTCCTACTTGTATTTTTGGATTGTAGGAAATAAAATTGATGAATTAATTGTCCTTCATGAGTTTCTCCAAGCCAAAATAGCTACATATATTCAGGAACAGTTTTCATATTTGATAGTGAAATATTAATATTTAAGAGTATTTAGGAACTCTTTACATTCCTAACTAGCAAATACCAAGGAGCTCTGGAAAATGCAGATCTTCGAGGTCCTCAACAAATTGATTTGCTCCATTATTTTATTATTCCAAAAAGCCTAATTTCTGCTGGAATAATTAAACTCGATTATCAACAAACACAACCTGAGCTACGCACATAACTGGTTTTGATAGCGAACTATGACGCAAGAGGACAGGTTGCAGGCAACCAGTTCATTGACTACTGACGCAGCCAACTCAAAAAATCTCTTCAAAATTCAAAACATTCAAAGATGGCGTCGCTAGTTCTCTAGAAAACTCTTAAAAGTTTGCAACAGTATCTTGCGATGGACAATTCTTTCAAAGTATTCCTTCTTTAAATTATGACAAAACTTGAGTTTTTCATGGGAGTTTCTTTGCACTAAACACTATGGAGCGCCTTTCGAATGCTTTTTACCAATTCGGACTCCCTATAAGTTTTGATCTAAGGATATAGATAAAAATTTCTAATTACTTACTTCCACTACCATTTTTGCATTTGCGAACTCATGTTTACATGGGCAACATTTCCTCACCTGGAAAAAATAAATAGAATTAATTAATGTTGCAATACTTTTTATATTTTTTATCAAAGGATAATCACCAGTAATGATTTTCTCATTCCATCAAGAATGGAAGCTCTCATGTCGTCTCCAAGGTTTAAAATGAATTCCTACACTTTATGGAGAGAGTAAGTAAATAAGGGTGATGACGATTGATAATTATTTTAATAGTTTGATAAATTATTTTTTAATAGTTATTGATAATTCCAATTTTCTCACTTAATAATCTATCATTATCAAAAATGTACAGTACTATAATAATAATAATATCGAGTGACCTGGCCGGCTCAGGTCTGGTATCAGAGTTTTTAGGTCGCAAATGATCAATTTCAGGGCCTCTGACATGACCTAACGACTGCTTTTTAGGCAGCCGGGTTCGACGGCTTAACGTGTCCATCCGAAACACGGGAGTGGCCCGAGATAAATATCTTACGGTACTGTATTCACATCTCGTCATCTGCATAATATGATACAGGGGGCTAATCTGCACACTTGAATAAATTTATGAATTTTATCAATCATTTTTGTTGAAAATAGACCGTTAATCGGAAGGAGTAGAGAAATGTTTTTCATAGTTTCTGTTGATCAGATCATTATCAAAGCTAATCAATAAATTTGGCAATTTTTCTTTATTCATAGTGAATTGTTTCTCAAGGATATTTCTCGTTGTTGTCAACGTTAGTAAAATTCAGAACACGTATCAGTCAAGCTAATAGGCCACATGACTTGATTCATATTCCATTCAAAGTGACCAGTCAGCCTGGCCTCACTCATGAGTCCCCGCAGCCTACAAATTTGCAATGACAAAAGAATTTCTCAAGCAATTCGATCTCGATAATGTTCTCATGAATAAGTTATGACGGAAGTTGAATGAACAGAATAGCCTAGAAAAGATCAATTGCAGCTTATTGATTTTCATGCAGACACGATCAAAAATTTAAAACTATTATCGTACTGATCGCACGCTATCTGGTACAAAGGCAAGCTTAGGATAGAACTGACCTTTTCCAGGCTTAAATATATTATCAACTTGATCATTGACGCTGAATTGTTATTTGATTAGCATCGAGGGGTCTGATTGGTCCCCTGCTCCCCTGATAAGCTGGAATGGAATGCGAGTACAGTACTTCGATTTATACGTAAATTTATCATTAATCATAGTACGGTACGTGGGAGGATAAACAATCTCCTCAATAATGTATTATAGATGGTATTATCGAATACAATGATGTATTCCTCGGATGTTTTAAAAGATCCATACTAGTTTTCCACTACTGCGAGTGTCCTATATATTGAAGTTCACACTGATCTGAAGATGGCAGATCCTAACAAAAGTAAATGAAGACAATTTACTTCTCAGATATAGTATTCATTTCTCCTATATCAATACATTATTGCCTCGGATGTTTAAAATATTTATATTCATAAGTTTTTCACTGTTGCAATCCTGCGATACTGAATTTCACACAGACAGATCTTAAGAAAAGAAAATGAAGACAATTCACTTCTCAGATATATTATTAATTTTCCCCATACCAATACATTATTGCCTCGTATGTTTAAAAGATTTTCGAGTTTTCCACTTCTGCGATACTGCAGTTGTCACAGATCCTGAAGCTGACAGATCTTGACAAAAGAAAATAACAATAATTTACTTTTCAGATTTATTACTCATTTCTTCGATAACAATTATTGAGAGTGGTTTTTTCAACTGTAGTCATACTATGACCGTAACTTATATTATAGTTTGTATAAAATGAGTTGAGACTTGGAGAAAATATCAGCGTTGCCAAATTGTGCGAGGTTTCTATCTCTTCAAGCAAGCCCATATGACTGGGTATATTGAAATTGACAACTCTGGATCGACAGTGTTGTCGAATTTAATACATCCTGTCATAAGGGCTTGCATTAAAAGATTGAAATTTTTCACAATTTGGCAACACGGATATTTTGTCCAGGTCTCAACTTATTTTATACAGAATATTGTAACTAGTAGTTCTGTGAACAGTAGACCTCACGCAGTATTCTCATCCACAAGTACCTGATTGAAACTATAGACCTTATGGAAATACAGCAATAGACTGGCTTCTCCACACATCTGTGTAATCACTTGTCAGCTGATTTATGATGAATAATCCTATAGTCTGAGTTTTACTCTTATATTGGCGTATGAAGGAGGCTCCTTTTTCCTTTTATATTATCCTTGAAATGCAAAATTTCCAAAAACCTTGTATATCGACGCGCAATTAAAAAAGGAACATACCTGTCAAATTTCATGAGAATCTATTACCGCGTTTCGCCGTAAATGCGCATTATATAAACATTAAGAGAAATGCCAAACCGTCGACTTGGATCTTAGACCTCACTTCGCTCGGTCAACTATATTTTTCTGTAACGTCACTGCTCGTAGAATGGTTCAATAGATAGCAGAACTAACTAATGAAATTCTGACTTAGGTTATCAAATTTAAGGCTCTTTAAAACACGTTCAAAGAGCTTGTGATAAAATAAAAATTGAATATTCTTTATGATGAAATAAAATTTGAATAATTTTCTCTTTAAACTATTGGCTTGAGAAAAATGTCCTGTATGCAATAACTGGGAGAGACCCATGCGGTCCCCTCAGCATCGCACCTGAGTAGGTGCAAAGTCCTGAGTATAGGCTATAGGTAAAACTCCATGCGGTCGAACAGACCAACTATTGTTCAACTGCATCAATAACATTTTTTCTTCTGGGGAGTTGCAGCAATGGAAAGTAAAAGCGAAGATAACTAACCGCATAGTCAGTCAAACACTATCTCTGGCCCAATGGCTGAGTCTGCGAGTTACTATGCTGATGCTCACTGCGATCATGACCTAGTTAACAATGTGTTGTCAGAGGTAATTCGACAGTCAGCATTACCTAATCTTCAAGTAGTCATATCATGCATGTGTGTTGGATTTGTTGTTTGCACGCGTGTCTCTTCATATACGTCTGTTAATTGGCCAGATGTGTTCAATTAGATATACACCATTCTTCTGAGTACGGTACGCATTTCCAATAACTATGAGGACACCATGTATACGACGCATGTATGTACACATATTCCAATGACGATGAGAAATTCCATGCTAAATTCAAATAAGTTTGTCATGTTTGGAGAAGTCGAATCACACATATGGATATGTTGCAACCCACCTATATATACGTCTCAAAATCTGATTATGTAGGATGGACTTCAAGGCCAGGTAAGATTCAGACCAACAACTCTGTTTTGTCAACAACACAAATTGGGAAAAGAACGTCAAACCAATAAATACAGTAGTGGAATGGGGGAAGATGGATAAATTTTTGCAGCATTGAAAACTTTAGGAATTTCTACTCAAAGAGTTCTTCTCGAACTCTTGTTTAATTTTCATAAAAAAGATTCAATTGAATTTGGTAGCGTTAAATGGACTATGGCGGTCAGACAAACTTATGTTCTCCTGACCGAAAACTACACAACATCTCAATGAATTTGGAAATATACAGTGTATATCTAGGCATTTGAGACTCATGAGCTATATATTTGTTGTGTATCTGCCATACGCTAAATAGATAAATAATAATTTAATTTCAAGAAGAGAGAATTGATAGATATGATATAAATATACTGTTCATGAAAACTGTAATTTGAACTGTGTGAACAAACAGTTCATGAGAGCTGAATTCTCTTTGCACCTGTCTGTGTTATCAGTTTGTCTAGTTATCACTAAATCAAGATCTCGTTTCATCAAGTTTTCAATTGAATTGGTGGGTTGACAGAGGTTGTCAAAGACAGAGGGCCGCTATCTACTTCTGGAGATGCTCAAAGGAAGGGATGATGCTCATTTACTCTTTTATTCATTTATTTATTTACATTAACCAATGCACAAATCAAATACATGATTAGAAAAGGACCAACAGGCCTAGCTCAAATCTGTTCCCTTTCAGAATTTTGATAATAGTAAGCCAATGTCACATGCTATCATAGAAACGACCAGAATAATAGAATAATCATGATGAAGTTATACGGTACTGTATATTATTCAAACATTATTGAACATTATATCCATGTTCTTTGTCTCCCGAGATTATATGGTTTCAATCATTATTTTATTTTATTGAGAAAATTATTCTTATATTTGAACTAGATGTTGATATGGTATAAATGGTGGTCTTGATATTCGTCACTATATTCAGCTACATTCATGAGAAAATGTTTGAGTCGTATTTTTGAGATTACAACGATGAGTAAGGAGATGGACTTATAATATTGTTCCTTCTCAATCATATTCATATGATTTGTGATAGTATCCACGAATAAATAGCTAAATGAATAAATATGATTATTTACGAGGGATGATAGACTACAAGGAAAGTTTTAGAAAATATTACCATCACTCATCATTTCTTGGTGGAGAAATCAGATTAAATCAACATAGTTAATGACAAAAATTGAACAAGGAACATTTATGAAAGTTTTGGTCTAACTCCTATTTTCTCTTTCCATTTTTATATGCTTGATCAATTAATTGATTTGAGTTTGAAGGAGATTATTGTAATTATTAAAATCACCTGAAGTTTGTAATCAAAAACCCGACACACAATATTTTGTGATCTCAATCTTTTTTCTATTCCTGATTGATATACATATAAAACATTCCCGCTAATCATCATTAGACCTAAGCTTACACGAATCGGCAGGAAGCCCATTTCCATATGAACAGACAAAATAGACCGCAATTCATTATTTACCGCTTTTCATCAATTCTGATTCATTTACCTTAGATTTCAATGCTTTTTCCACATGATAATGTGCATTAATTTCGTATTATTTTGAGAATAGGATGTCCTGGATTCCTGAAACCATTTATCTTAGATTTTGTTGCACATGATAATTTGCATTGATGTATTATTATTTTGGGAATAGGATGTCCTGAATAGCAACTGAATAAATGAGCTCTATTTTGTTCTCTAGCGATTTTTTCAAAATGGGAAGCCAACGTCTGTTTGGCACATCTCTTTGATTTAATTATAGACTACAACTCTACAAGTCCCAGTTCTTTTAATAAGTATTTGTGCGAATGTTATGAAAAAGTAGACGATATGCGGAAGCGGGGATAGAAGTCAGTGTACGGAATTTGGCAGCCATATTGATAGCAGAAGATTGACGGAATGTAGCGGGCAAGGTGTCAACACTTTACTGTATTATTAGGCAAAGAAGATTGAAAAACAATCAATTATTTTCTGAACTGTAACAACTTTGGCTATTCTAAAACACCGTTTGTAGCAAAATCAGTTTTTATATAGAGCTGTTTGACTATTTCGGATTCGCAAACCAATTCTGATGTTCAATAGTTTCGATTTTTAGGTTCATTGATCCACAGAAAAGAGAACCTACATTTCTTTACTCGGTGATTGAGCTATCTCTGAGTATCATCGTACAAAATGTTTCCACAGCTAAGACAAACAACGGAAGGCAAATAGATCTAAGGTGAATGTAAACGACAGGCGAGATTACAAAAAGTCGTTATGTGTTCAGGTATTTAAAAAAATGATATTCATAAAAGCGACGCGACAGATATTTGAGTTTTGTCAACTGTTTACTGACTTAGTGAGAATAATGCCAGTTTTCTTCAGCTCCATTGTACCGGTGTCTCGAACAAGAATTTACAAATTGAAAAAATGTCTCATTGATGTTCATAAATTAACTGATTATGAAGCTGCTGAAGCTCATACGTCAAACGCAAACCCGGAATCATAGAGAAGATAGAGCGTATCAGTGTTGTCTCTGCCGGAATCTAATACTTCCCATTAATGCAGTTGTCTAACAAATACGGCAACTTGTACAATAACAAGTCATGTTTACAAAATAATATTACAATAATTGTCATAGGTATGTTACAATAGAAGGGCCTCTTCACTTATCATGACAAGGGGAGTAAAAACTAGAATATTCAATGATTATTTAAATTTACATTTTTTCATAAATGAATACCTCATAAGAATTATTGTATTCTATATAATACCCAGAATAACGGGAACATTTGAAAACGCATAAAACATTAGTGGGAAGGGCAAAAAATGATTTTATTGAAACTAATGTGAAGTTCAAGACTTGTCATTTGAGAATATTATTAATAACATCTTTCACTTTTTGACAATTACTTCTTCAAGATGGCTTCCTCCTGCACGAATACACTCTTGAAATCTGTATTGAGATTCCTGAACGATTGCTGCAACATTTCAGCTGGGATGTTGTTAATTTCATTTTGAATTGTCTGTTATGATTCAACCACAGTTATTGGTCAAGTTGTGAAAACTTTTGATTTTAGATAGCTCCACAAACAGAAAATCGCAGGTTGACAGATCATGGGACCAGGAAACGCAGATGTTGCAGCGATCAATGGGGAATCGTCAACACAGATTTCAAGAGTGTATTCGTTCAGGAGGAAGTCATCTTAAAGAAGTAATTGTCAGAAAGTGATAGATGTTATTATAATTCTCAAATGGCAAATCTTGAACTTTACATTAGTTTGAATAAAATCATTTTTGCCCTCCCACTAATGTTTTATGGCGTTTTTAAAAGTTCCTATTATTCTGTGTCACTCTTTATAATAGAGGAAAGAATCGGCTTATACACGTACGGAATTCGTGAATGACGCATCATCACGACTGAACTAAACTGATTAACTTGTGAAATTTGTCGTATATATTTTAATCTACTTAGGATGGTTATAGGCCTATTTCCAATTCTTCAAGATTTCAGTTTGTCAAGTTTTCAATGAGACTCTTATGGAGCACGGCTTACCTGCTAGTATATTAGAAGGGTCGCCTTACTTTCTCAAAATAGGCTATGACAAAATTAGTAGATACTAAAATATTCAACAATAAATTGTTTAAATAAAATATTTCAATCAACTCGAATAGTATGTATTTTTACCAATTCATCAAGATAATATTTTGAATGAAAAAATTACCACAATATCAACTTCTCAACTACACAAAAAAAAGATAATATTTTCTATAATTGAAGCATCTGAATAGGTAGGATCTGACGATTTATAAGATGGAATAAGCAACGAAAATATTCAAGTATCACTACACATCAGATTCAAAATCAGAATCAAAATCGTTGTGCTTTCTCATATATGAGTTTATCAACTCTTTATGATTGAATAAATGAATAGATGAAAATATTTGAAGGGGAAGTCTTGGACGAAGTGCTGCTGTAACAACTCATTCGTTCGCAGACTAGCAGAGCTAGGAAGCTCGGCTCAATTGGCTAATTGGGTCCACATTGACCAAGTCTTCTATCTCTCGGATGGGATGAATACGTTGTACCAAGTGAAAGAGCTGCTATCATCTTCTATAGTCTTCAATTGGTGAAAATTGAATACCAAATTAAAGGTTACTAGGCTCCACTGTATGAGTTTCTATCAATAATCTGTCTATTAGAGAATCTAAAATATTTTGGATTTGATTTCAAATCTTTAATGTTAAATAATAAATTTTGAATTCATTTTGTCTCCATCGCACAATAGAATGATTTTTAATACCATACAATTCTTAAGAAAAAAAATTACTGAAGATTCAAGAATTATATTTATGTAGGGTATTTAAATAATAATTGAATAATATTTTCAATAATTTAATTTGTTTGTATTTTCTATGTAGGCCTATGTATTAGCCTATTAATTTATATCTATTGTATGAAATACAATAATTTTCAATACCATACAATTCTGTATTTGAGTCAAAAATAGGAAAGAACTTGATAAATAAATAATATTATTACTGAAGATTCAAGAATTAAATCTATGCTGAATCATGTAAGTTTTGAAAATGTTGAATAATGAGAATTTTTAAAAAGACGATAATCATTTTTCAATTTGTCATTCTCAAAAATGAACAGAACCTTTTGATAGTTAACAGTCCCTGTAGCGCAGTGGATAGCGCGTTGGACTTCTAATCCAAAGGTCGTGGGTTCGATCCCCACCAGGGATGGAATTTTTTTAAGAGAAATCATTCGTATTATTAGCTTGCTTCTATTTAAACTTCATTAAAATGACATATTTTGTTGTGTATAATGTGAAATTATCGTTTCTAATAATAATTGTTTTTAAGAGCGTATATGACAAAGCTTGGAAAGTTTTGAAAATTGATGTAGCCTCCTTCATACGATAATTTTTAGAAAATTAAAATTTCTCATAAAAATTATGGTGAATCAATTATTTTTTTAATTAATTATTGGATGAATATTTTTTTCAATGAATGATATACAAAACAGAAATCCCTTGAAAAATATTATTATTCAATGATTTTTCAGTTATTTTTCTATTTTTAAAGCAGATTCTCTGCTAAAAAATTTTTTTTTAGTTATTTTTCTATTTTTAAAGCAGATTCTAAAAATTCATGCTAATTCCTTGTTCATTAGAACTGTAGAACAGTTGGAGATTGGTATTAATCTCCAAGATATGGATATCAATGAATCTGAATTTCTGATTTCAACAACTATATAAATTGAAACTTTCATTGAAATCTCCAAGAATTGAAAAATAAATTTAACTTGATAAGAATACTTGAAAGATATTTTTCTGATCGATGCCTATTCAAGTATTTACTTGAGCAAGGGTAAGGAGATGATCTGAAAACCCAAGCACTTGGCGGGATTCGAACCCACGATTGTTCAGGCATCAGTGTATCAAAGGCTGATTAATTTTTGAACTTATTATATACCTTTATATTTGGACTACTCAGTCCGCAATACCAATTAATTATTTTTGTTAAAGCTACTATGAAGAGAAATAAACTACATCTATAATCTAATTATCAATTATTAATAATAAATAATATCAATAATATTTATTATTAATTATCAATTAATTATTTTTGTTAAAGCTACTATGGAGATAAAAAACTACATCTATAATCTATACTGTAATAAAGGAAATAATTGACTTTTACATGTAGGGGATAGGAAATTTAGGAATTAGCATCATCAGATCTGAAGTACCCTACTGAACTGATTAACTTGAAATTTTGCATATTGATTCTCAATCTACCGAGGATGGTTATAGACCTACTTTAAATTCTTAAAGGTTTCAGTAGATCTAGTTTTCAGTTTGTCAAGCTTTCAATTAGACCCTTGCGAAGCACGGGTTACCTGCTTGTCCTATATAAGAAAATAAAAGTGATTATTGATAAGAAATTTTCTACAAATGGAAATTACTGAGATATTGCAATTATTTGAATTATATTGTATATAACAAATATATCAAATTTCCATCTAGCTGTTTACCCTGTTGACAATATTTGCAGTAGCAGAAGTCTTCGGGGTGAATTACAGCATTTAATTGGGATTTTCGTTTAAAAATAATTAGAAATTTTCTCGTTAAAATTGTCAACTTTGTACAAAATGATATCAGTAGATTTTTTTTAACTACAGTATTGTACCTTTATTACCTGAAGGTAGTTTTACTATAGTGCTACTGCAGACCGAAAAGCAATTAATTATTTTTATTATAAAGCTATTACGGAGAGAGGAAAACTACAATTCTATATAAGGGAATAAAAGCTATAATTTCTCGTTAAAATTGTCAACTTAGTACAAAATTATATCAGTCGAGTTTTTTCCAAATACTCGTACGTATAGTAGTCTACACTAGTTGAACTTGAAATAGGCTGTGAGAAGAATAAGCCAGTATGTTTTTCATATCATCCACGAGATACATTATCTGAGTGTAGATTGGCAAAAAAAGTCCTTGACTGCTGTAGATAAACAGGAAACGTTTGGATTCTGCCAAGCTACTATCAGACGACTTTTCTAAAACTGTGATCGGCTGATCTCGTGAGGAGCCTTTTCTACGATTCGCCACGTTGTCATTTCCTCTTTACCTTCTCTCTTCTTCTAATGTACTCGTATATGGAGAGAAAGAGAACCCGTTCTTTGAACGACACCGCATTCCACCTGATTTCCACCCGTATCAGTCTCAAGGTTCACCAATAAAACTCGTCTCAACCTAAGTGCGCCAAAACCTGTAAATTTCCTGCACCACTTGATTTTCCCCCTCCATCAATTTAGCGACAAGAAACTATCCTAGTTATAGAATTCCTTATTCAGGTTTTCAATCATAGAAGAGAAGTAAAATCTACAATATTGATAAAAAGCTTAGAACTTGAAAGAAGTTGGCCTGCTTTTTTGGCACACAATCGAACTTCCGCGTGTTCTTTGATAGTGGATCTGAATGATAACGTTATTTTGCGACAGGTTAACAGGTTCAATAAATGTGTTAATTAATTGAAGGATTTTATATTTGAACTTGGAAGAAACAGCTTCATTAATCAATTCGGAATTTGGGGAGGTTAATTCCAATTGAATATTCTTCATTGGACTAGAGAGGTTGAACTAGTGAACCCGATCAACAAAAGTAATGTTTAATCAGGTTGTAACTGCTAAAATTTTTTAAAAGATGTGCATATATAGTGCATCATGAATTGAAAGCGTTTCTCCAAATTATGGTCAAATGGGAGTCCGTGAATAAGAATAGGGTTTGGTTTAGCATTTAGTTTATGAGACAAAAGAAACCTATAGAAATAGAATGAGAATTAGGTTTTGATTCAGCGTTTAGTTTATTCATGAGACAAAAGAGACCTATATAGAAAGACGTATTGCCGTGAATGTTGAGAAGTATAAGAAAACTGGAAATTATTTTTTTGAGAATTAGACCCTTCGAGAATTTTTGTGAGAACTAAAGAATGTTTGTTAACATCAAATGAAATTGTATAAGACGTTGAATAGTTTAGAAAGTCAAAACCAACAAATACACATCTGAAAACGAAAAGTTAGGGTTACGAATGCATTCATTAAAACTTTTCAAGAGAGAGTAACAAGCTATAAAACACTCAATTAAGGAGCGTTTTTTCAATTGGAAACAGACGATTAGATAACTCCATATTGAACCCTAGCTCTAGAAGACTCCATCAATATAAGTCAAGTATGTATAGATTAGTCTACAGCATATTAAAAAAGTATGGTTTCCACTAGACAGGTTTAAACTGTCGTCTAACAGAATTACGTCAACTAGCTTTTCTTATGAAAAACGACCAAATAATTTGAGATGGAATTTTATTTATACGCTAATTAGTTCAACAACTGAAGGGCATCTCAAATAATTCAAACTCTGAAATAAGGGTTTCCCAAACTATGCTCCAATGAATTGGCTTCAAGGAAAATTTAAAATTTCATATCTTTATTTTTTCAATTAAATTCTAAAGCCGTGTCCACACTGAACAAATGTTCGACAAACATGTTTGTTGAAACAGTTTGGGCAAATTTTATTATGTCTGACAAACAATGTTTGCCCGTGGCCAGTGTGGACGCGTCACCAAACAAAATATTAGTAAGTGAGAACAGGTTTTATGTTTTACAGCTGTCAACACTGGAATAGTTTGGAAAAACAGTAATTTTTTTTTTGACAAGCAATGATTGACCAAACTTTTTAAAATGTTTGTCCCTGAGCTCCTCAACAAACATGTTTGCCGAACATGTACGTCGAACATTTGTTCAGTGTCGACACGGCTTAATTTGTCGTACACAATATTTTTTAGGATTTATTTAATGTTGAAGGAATACGGTTGTGATTTAGAGTTTAGCCTATTCATGAACAAATATAGAGAGACATATTGCTGTGAGTGTTGAGAACTATATGAGGAAGCTGGAGAATATTATTTGTGAGAATGATACCCACAAGAATATTATTTACAATAAAAGAATGTTTGTTAACATCAAATACTTTGAATAGTTTAGAAAGTCAAAACCAACAAATACACATCTCAAAACGAAAAGTTAGGGTTACGAATGCATTCATTAAAACTTTTCAAGAGAGTAACAAAAAGCTATAAAACACTCAATCAAGGTGCGTTTTTTCAATTGGAAACAGACGATTAGATAACTCCATATTGAACGCTAGCTCTAGAAGACTCCATCAATATAAGTCAAGTATGTATAGATTAGGCTACAGCATATTCAAAAAAGTATGGTTTCCACTAGACAGGTTTAAACTGTTGTCCAACAGAATTACTTCTCATGAAAAACGACCAAATAATTTGAGATAGAATTTTATTTACACGCTAATTAGTTCAGCAACTGAAAGGCATCTCAAATAATTCAAACTCTGAAATAAGGGGTTTCCCAAATTATTCTCCAATGATTGGCTTCAAGGGAAATTTCACATATTTTTTTTTCAATTAAATTCTAATGCGTTGTAGACAATTTTTTAGGATTCTTATAATGTTGAAGGAGTACGGTACCTACAGTATATACAATTATACATAGTGTACAGTTCTCTAAGCAGGAAGAACTGGGACAGTTCTGCAACATAAATTATAGAGCAACAAGCAGAATATACAAGAAACTAAACCGGTTGAGATGGCCGTTCTGTGGTTGATGAGAAAACTGTTATATTTTGATTCTATCATTTCAAAAACAATATTCATCTGACCTTGATTTGTTGTTTTAGAGATAAATTGAAGCATTTATGTATAAATATACCCGTAGCCTACAATGCATTCTAGTAGATTCCTCTTTAACGTGATCAAGGTATTTGAAAACAATAAACTGATTTCAAATAATAATGATACGAAATTCTGGAGATATGAGCCTAGGAATCAGGTTTCAACAATATTATTCATTCAATACATGTTAACAAAGGTTAATTCACTGTGTTTAATTCATTCGAATCAATAAAGGCCACAGTAGTCAATCACCTTGAGATGTTGAGAGCTATTTGAGGACTGAACTATTTTTGCATAGAATACAATAACAAAACTGGGCATTGTGAAATAATTTATCAGTTTCTGAGCTCATCTACATATTTGTACAGGGATAGGCCTCAGTTATTGGAATAAATTGAAAACGTAGATCCGAAGTATTTTTATTCAGCTAGATAGCAGCAAGTTCGAGAAAAGAAAATAGCCTATGCGAGCATGAAAGTAGATCAGATCTGAAGTGTATTTCTTATTAAGCTTGATAGCAGAAAATTCAAGAAAAGATTGCAAGACATCGTGATAGAGAAGCAAAGCTTCAAATTGTCAGAAATTAGTAGAGAAAAGCCAAGAATATAAAAAAGTAAAATGGACACTACGGGTTTTATTGGCTGAGAGATTATCTACTGACAAAGAGATTCTCTCAAGGGTTGTTCAGTTTATTAATTTTCCGTAGACTAAACTTTTCCCTGGAGGCTTAGGTAATATCATACAGAAACAATAGCATGACTAGATATCCCTTGGTATAGGGTGTTTATGTCGCAACTTTTACTGTTATCTCAAGCCGATAGTCCACGTAGTTCTTACCCGTGAAGCTGTGTGACGCTGGTAGTCTCTCATACGGTGCCGTTCATACACTCTCACCCGGCCGAAATAGTGAAATTGGCAGTAATCGGCTATAATAGGCTTGAGTTAACAGTAAAAGTAGCGACATAAACGCCATATACCATGGGATATCTAGTAATATGGTAAGAATCCAATATCTCACTGCTAGGTCATGGTTACAATACATCAAATATCTCTCAAATAAATTACATTTATCGCCATAGAATCAACGTGAATCCAATAAAGACTCTTCATCCATTATTGATAGGTGTAGGCTTTATGATAATTCTAATATACTGTACTGATATAAAAACAATTTTTCATACACAATAATTGATTATTTACATAAAATTGAGCCTGTCTGTCAAAAATGGCAATTGACATTGCATTATGATATTTGGACGAAGTCATCAATTTTCAAATGAAATAATTATAAAAAATTACGGTACGATACGGTAGATGTAAGTTTGATTATGCTTTATTGAACAAATCTATTAGAGTAAAAAAGATAACAGTGTGAAGTAATTTCACAGTTTGATAGGAAATAGGCTATCAAACATAACAATAAAATAATTCTCAAAGAGCCATCAAAGTAGTACTACTATGTATCAAAGTCAGTGAGTATAGTATGTAGTATATACATTCTGTTAATATATTACACATATATATATATATATATATATATATATATATATATATATATAATATATATATAATATATATATATATACATTATATATATAATATATATATATATATATACATTATTCTATAATATATTCTTATTCATTATATTACTTACATTCTATACTCACTGATCAAAGTATGTAGTACGTAGTAGTTCACAGTATCAAATTACAAAATAAACTCTTTCAACGCATATTTGTTATTGAAGTAAATTAGTTGTTTACCGAAGAAAAATTTAAGATCAACAAGCGTCTAAATTAGCCAACTCACGGCGAGTTTTTTATCTGTAGATCTCTACCTTCTGTTTATTGTTTGTGATGTTACGTCAACAACATTAAAACTTGTTGATGGGGTACCGCTCCATCTGAAATCGCGCAATTACATAGTCGACGCCTGTTCTTACATCTTTCAAGCTCTTTCCTTGTTTCTAGAACAAGGAAACTCTATTGACCCAAATTCGCCATATCATGTTATATGAAATGTACATGCTTGTAACAATGTTTCAAATGCATTGAATATTGGACACGTTACCTGCACTTTTTTGGTCATGAACTCATGCTTGATAATATCTTCATTTTGATTTTTTTACTAAAACCACTGAGATTGTGTTCTAATGAGTATAAAACAGAATTACCGCAATAAAAGTAGTAAACTGTTATCTGTATATTGCAAATGATTTGTTTGTTTGTTTGTTTTTAAAGCTTCCCAGAGACTCTAATCAGAGTATAGGAATTGTCAAAAATTTATAATACATACAGTATTACAAAAAAAGAAGAAAAAATCACACAAAGGAACCCTCTCTACACACAAACTCTTCTGTGGTATAGAATACTCCAAGCATCAAAAAACTTTTTAATTCCTTCTCAAAAACATTGACATCTTCACAATTTTTCAAGTGAGTAGGAAGCTTTCTAATAAATTTAAGGCCCATATAATATGTAGGTTTTTTCTCTAAAAGAGCTGTTCTGTGATACAGTGAAGCATAGTCTCCTCTATTTCTAGTATTGTATCCATGCGAATCAGCATTTCTAGTCATTGTCTTTCTTGAAATATGTCTGATCTTCAGGATAAAATCATTGGATGGTTTTGAATCATCTAAATTCAAAAAATGTACAATGTAAAAATAATCAAGGACTGAAAATTTTGTGAGATGTACAACTACAAGACTTAACCTATTTCGGACTATGTGTAACCTTATCTAAATTTGGGAGAGGTATAGTACAAGATTACCTCATTTTTTCTCTCCCTATCATTTTGATGATGTACTTATTGTATGAATCAATAAAATCAAGTTCAATAGCCTAAATAATATTTAAATATTATTATCCCTCTAATGATTCGTAATCATTGTTTGCTTAATGAGTTTCAAGTAGAATCTCAAACAAAATAATGACTTGCGCTGTCAGCTGTCAATGAGTTGCAGAGATTGAAGCATTCGCCGATTCACTTCCAGGATGAAGTATGACCTCTGCAAGTGACAATGACAAATAAGCGTTTTCTTTTCAGTTTTCACCCTTCAGAGCACATTGATTGCTGGAATCAAGCATCTAGAAAATGCATATCTCCATTGGAACAGTGTTTACCATCTGTAACGTAATATTTAGGCCTACTAGAAGTTCATGCTTAGTTTAGTTATATAATAATTTTTCGTTTTTGGAAAACTTCAAATTTTCGAAGAATTTTTCGTATTTGGGAAAACTTCAAATTTTCGATGAAAACTCAATTTTCAGGGTTGCCATTTGAATTTGGTCGAAATCGAACTATGGATATAGGCTTATCTCCGGGAGCTGAACAAAAAAGCTTTTATCGAATTTTCTGTGCGAGGCTTATTTAAATGTGTAGAAAAATTTTTCGTGATTTGGAGGTTTTCCCATAGCCTCCAGTGTGTTCTCTAACTGATTTTGAGGTGGGTTCTCAGAGACAATCAGCCGTATTGGCTGTGAATTTTTTCGTAATTTTTTTGTCTTTAATATAATAAGATTTGGGCCTACTATAGGTCTATGCTTAGTTTGGTTATATAGTGAGGTCCACACTATACTGTCAGTGGAGAAAGATAGGAGAACATCGGTGCCGATTCTCTGCCTTGTATAGAATATAGCTGATACCGATATATCTTATTTAATCTGATCATTCTTGTTTAAAATAATCAATTATTATATTTCACTCACCAAGGAAATATATTCTTCAATAATTTAATGATAGATTTCCATAATTGATATGAAATATTATTTAATTGATTATATTTCTACATAATTGTTATTAAACGAAAATCCAAATTAATTGCTGTAATTCACCCCGAAGACTTCTGCTACTGCAAATATTTGACAACAGGGTAAACAGCTAGATGGATTTTCGTTTAATAATAATTATTTTTTCATTAGCATTTGAATAATAATTGCAATATTTCAGTAATTTCCATATTTCTACATTGTTGAAAAACAACCTGGCAAATGCAACACTAATGTTGATCAAATACTGCCATTGTAAGGTGGGCCTTACTCAACATTAGTAGACTGTCTACTAACTTTGGGCTACACTATAGTTTAGTTATAGAATTTATGCTTTCTAAGCGAAGGAAAGGATATGGACTGATGAAAATCCTTTTGAGATTTATCGCAGATAGAAGAGACCGGTTCCACGTGACAAAGATTTTTAGGTGAGTAGAGTATTCCAAATTTCAAAACCATTCAAGACATTTTCGTGATCTGTTGATGGACACATGTATAAGCAAACATACATACATCCATTCATACAAATATACATACACGCACACACACACACACACATAGATATACTGAATGAATTCACACATGCATACGTACACGCGCTTTCTTTCTTGACGTAGCACACACGTGCTTCTGGCTGAGTATAATGATAAATTACACCAGATTGTGTTTCAGAAAGCTGCAAAAAGTTAAAAATGTAACAATTTGACAGAGTATTGGAGATAGAATGGAAAACTCACCTTATTCTTATGTCTATGGCTGATTTGAGAACAGGTATGCGACTCGTATTTGCTATTATCACAGCTGTGTTGATCCACCTGACCGTTCTCGTTGTTGTTAAGAGCTACTTTCGACTTCATTTTGTATATTATTTATGTAATAAATATAATAAATAAATAAATAATTCTCCAGCGAGCGGAAATCGGCGTGACGATAATCGATTGATATATTATTTCAACCACGTGGATAAAATAATAGACGGTAATTGGAAAAGCACAATACAACAAAGGTTATGTTGAATTTTGCTTTTCAAAGTGTGCAGAGAGACACTGGGCACTTGTCGGCTGCCGACCTGAACGCTAACTGAGGAGAGTTGGATGAAGCCGCTTGTCAGCTGGCTCGAGAACCGACAACAGCGCTGTGTGGTGGGGGAAACAAGGAACTTGCGAAAGTTGTCTCCATTGGCAACCGCAAATCTACAACAGGTTCTCCATAACTGGAACCAGCTGTGAAAAACTTGTTTGATGAAAGAGAAGTGCGAACTTTGTCTTCCTTGATAGGATAACTTGTGTTTGGAAAAAATAAAAATCTACTGCCTTGTTGATGAGCTACATTTTTTAGACAAAATATAAAAAAGTTCAACAAACAGGAAGGGGTCCATTGTTGACAATGGTCAACCAGCAAGCAATAAGTTACAAGTTTTTATATCAAGGTAGTGTCCTTTGTAGGACACTCTTTGACAATCAAGTATCTTTTGCACATTTTTATCAAAATTAATTGAAAGCAGATGCTTAGTATGCTTACAGTAGGTATTAATAAGTATGAATAAATAGCCTACCTATTATTTACTCTATGATAAAAGTTTCCATAAAGTAAAGTAGAGAGATTCCTGCTCTATATATTCCTCTGGAGTCTGGACAAGACTTGACCCACATTCTGGAGTCTGGGTTGAGAGAAGCAGGAGTTTTATTGATGTTCAGAGCTAATTGAATGATAATCAGTGAATTTGATATCTGATTAAAATATTTAGTACAATTCATGCTTCATCTGAACCAGGGGCCAATTGGATTCATTTTGGGCCCAATTGTAATGTAATAATAAGAATTCTTGTATAGGTTTGCAGTTTTTAATTTTTTATTGCAAACTCTCTACTTCAAAAATAATGTATTTTGTCATTCATTATGATCTCCATTGAAACTACTGAGTTTTTATATCAGTTAAAATTATTTTGGATGATGAAAAAACATTTGCATCCTTATCAGTCCATTTTTTATCATAATATACTCTGCAATTAATTTACTTTTGATAAGTTATTCAATTGAAAATTCTAATTCTTGATCACCGTGTATCGTTTTTGAACAGGTGTTTTCTCAATGAATTTATTTTCTACTTGGGAACAAACTATAAACATAATTACAACAGGTTAAAACTGGAATCTATATAAAAAATGTATGTAAAAGATGTATCTATATTTGAGGGTTTCTAAAGGTGGATTCGCACACATCATAGTGATAGTGAACAGTGAAAATATAATTCCTCTGAGCTTTAATTGTTATTATTTCCATGCCCATTATTATTATGCCTCACAGATATTTCTAAATATAAATTCTTAAGGATGTTCAATATTTTATTTATAAAACTCATGTTTTGTTTGTCATCCAGTAATCAATTTTCACAGTGATCAAATTAATTACAAAAATAACGGAGGCATTGAACTATTATAGCAGTAACAATTAAGATTCAGTATTGTATCAAATTATGAGGAAACATACATACATCCATTCATACAAATATACATACACGCACACACACACATAGATATACTGAATGAATTCACACACGCGCTTTCTTTCTTGACGTAGCACACACGTGCTTCTGGCTGAGTATAATGATAAATTACACAGATTGTGTTTCAGAAAGCTGCAAAAAGTTAAAAATGTAACAATTTGACAGAGTATTGAAGATAAAATGGAAAACTCACCTTATTCTTATGTCTATGGCTGATTTGAGAACAGGTATGCGACTCGTATTTGCTATTATCACAGCTGTGTTGATCCACCTGACCGTTCTCGTTGTTGTTAAGAGCTACTTTCGACTTCATTTTGTATATTATTTATGTAATAAATATAATAAATAAATAAATAATTCTCCAGCGAGCGGAAATCGGCGTGACGATAATCGATTGATATATTATTTCAACCACGTGGATAAAATAATAGACGGTAATTGGAAAAGCACAATACAACAAAGGTTATGTTGAATTTTGCTTTTCAAAGTGTGCAGAGAGACACTGGGCACTTGTCGGCTGCCGACCTGAACGCTAACTGAGGAGAGTTGGATGAAGCCGCTTGTCAGCTGGCTCGAGAAACCGACAACAGCGCTGTGTGGTGGGGGAAACAAGGAACTTGCGAAAGTTGTCTCCATTGGCAACCGCAAATCTACAACAGGTTCTCTACAACTGGAACCAGCTGTGAAAAACTTGTTTGATGAAAGAGAACTGCGAACTTTGTCTTCCTTGATAGGATACCTTGTGTTTGAAAAAAATAAAAATCTACTGCCTTGTTGATGAGCTACATTTTTTAGACAAAATATAAAAAGTTCAACAAACAGGAAGGGGTCCATTGTTGACAATGGTCAACCAGCAGGCAATAAGTTACAAGTTTTTATATCAAGGTAGTGTAGGCCTATTTGTAGGACACTCTTTGACAATCAAGTCTCTTTTCGCAAATTCTTATCAAAATTAATTGGAAGCAGATGCTTAGTATGCTTTACAGTAGGTATTAATAAGTAAGTATGAATAAATAGCCTACCTATTATTTACTCTATGATAAAAGTTTCCATAAAGTAAAGTAGAGAGATTCCTGCTCTATATATTCCTCTGGAGTCTGGACAAGACTTAACCCACATTCTGGAGTCTGGGTTGAGAGAAGCAGGAGTTTTATTGATGTTCAGAGCTAATTGAATGATAATCAGTGAATTTGATATCTGATTAAAATATTTAGTACAATTCATGCTTCATCTGAACCAGGGGCCAATTGGATTCATTTTGGGCCCAATTGTAATGTAATAAGAATTCTTGTATTGGTTTGCAGTTTTTAAATTTTTATTGCAAACTCTCTACTTCAAAAATAATGTATTTTGTCATTCATTATGATCTCCATTGAAACCACTGAGTTTTTATATCAGTAAAGTTTTTTTAGATAATGAAAAATCATTCGAAGCCTTATCACTCCATTTTAATCATAATATTATATACTCTACAATTTACTTTTGAGAAGTTATATTCAATTGAGAATTCTTAAGGTGCGTACAGATATATGCGCCGCGAACATGAGCAATTCACTTTTAATCAGCTGATGCCAAGCTTTTTATATCTGTATCTTACCGTTTCTGTAAAAAAACAGATATAATCAGCTGATTAAAAGTGAATTGCTCATGTACGCGATGCGTATATCTGTACGCACCTTAAGGGTGGGCACACACCAGTTAGTCAAGACAAGACTAGTCACGATTAGTCACAATACTTAACATAGTTGCTTATGAAGCAGCACACACCGATTAGTCATTGCAATTAGACATGTCTTCATAAGCAACTATGTGAAGTATTGTGACTAAACGTGTCTATTATATTAACTTGACTAACTGGTGTGTGCCTAGCCTTATTCTTGATAACGGTGTATAATTTTTGAACATGTGTACCCACTTCCACAATGAATTTATTTTTTCTACTTGAGAATAAACTATAAATAGATAATATAATAACAACATTTTTTGTGTAGTTGAGAAGTTGATATTGTGGTAATTATTCATATTGAATGAAAAATACTAAGAAATTTTCAAAAACCACAGATTTTATTGATACTTAGAAAGACCGGTTTCGGTTATTACACCATTGGCAATCTCTGATAAACTTTAGTCTTTTTCATTCAATAATAACAACAGGTTGAAACTGTAATCTATGTGAAAAAATGCATGAATTTGAGGGTTTCTAAAGCTTTGCACACAACAGTGATAGTGAACAGTGAAAATTCTCATGAGCTTTAATAACATATTATTATTTCCATGCCCATTATTATTATGTCTCACATACATTTCCAAATGTAAATTCCTAAGGATGTCCCATATTTTATTTATATATTTAGATCAAATTAATTACAAAAATAACGAAGGCATTGAGCTATTATAGCAGTAATAATCAAGATCCATTGTATCAAATGAAGGGAAAAGTGTATAGATCAGTTGTGAGGCCAGCTATGCTGTATAGAACAGAAACATGGCCCATTTCAAAGAAACAGGAACGAAAGATGGAAGTGACTGAAATGAGAATGTTAAGATGGATGGTGGGGTTACAAGAAGAGATAAAATAAAAAATGAATTGATCAGAGGCACTGTAAAAGTTGGACCACTGGGAAAGAAAATGCAGGAGACAAGGATGAGGTGGTTTGGGCATGTACAGCGACGAGAGGAGGATTATGTTGGACGAAGAGTGCAGGATTTGGTTTTGGATGGTGTGAGAGGACGAGGTAGACCTAGGATGAGGTGGGGAGATAGAATAGCGGCTGACTTGCGGGAGAGTGGTTGGAGGAGAGAGGAAGCATTGGATAGGGCTTTGTGGAGAGGCAGACTAAGAGGAAGGAATGCCGACCCCATTTAAATGGGATAAGGCACAGCCAAAGAAGAAGAAGAAGAAGAAGAAGAAGAAGAAGAAGAAGAAGAAGAAGAAGAAGAAGAATCATGATCCATTGTATCAAATTATGAGGAAAATGAAACCTTCAAACAAATCTAATAGAAGTGGGCTAAAAAGAATAAAAGATTGCAAATGAGAGAGTAGATTTTGCTAGCTTCTTCTAATATTTTTCAGCTTTTTTATTGATATTTTTTGTTGTTAGAATCACTAGAAAGCTACTATACTTCAACTGTTTTAAAAACGAGCAATTTCATCTTATATTATGTTTAGGGGACAATAATTTAATTCTGCACCTAATTATTAGGCACCTGCTGTGATCCAAGCTCTATTATAACTTTATAACAGGTTGTTAGAAATCGGTATGCCCGTAGTTTCAGGTAATGCTCAACTCAATGCATATCAATGAGTTCTGAATTCATTAAATAACTTCTTATAATTCACATTATGGAGATATTTTTCTAATAGATCTAGAACTGATTTTGATAGATGCAATTGAATTTAGTGTTACCAGTTCTTGAAAAATGTTCAAATTCGATAGCTTTCGAATGTCAAGCTGCAACCCTAGGATTCAGGATTGATTCTTTATTGATTGATTCATACAATAAGTAGGCCTACATCATCAAAATGATAAGAAGAGAAAAAATCAGGTAACCTTGTGCTATATTCCTCTCCCAAATTTAGATAAGGTTACACATAGTCCGAAATAGGTCAAGTCTTGTAGTTGTTCACTTAACAAAATTTTCAGTCCTTGATTATTTTCACAAAGTGGATTTTTAAATTTAGATGCTTCAAAATCAAACATGGAAGAAATATTTCATATTATTATCACTAAAATAGAGAATATTCACATATTGAAGAGTCCATAAATGATTAATCAGATAAATGAGTCTATGAAATTCATGAATTTCCAGTTGGAGACAGAAATAGCTTACCACTCCTTCGAATAGTATGCTATTATACGGGCCAAGCAAAATAATATTATGAATATTATTAAGACGATCCTTCTCAAGAAAGTAGGAAGCAGATCTTCAGGAAATCCAGAGATGGCATTTGAGTAAAAATTAACAAATTACAGTAGGCATCATCCAGATTTTTAATTTATCACAAATAAGTTCTACAACTTTAAAGAAAAAAATGAATTCATATTTGAATCACAAATTCAAATGTAATATTCATTTTATTATCGTGTATGTATAGTGGTATTTCAATATTTCCTCATTTTCTTTGTAATTGAAATTTCAAACGATCCATCATTAAACAAAAATGTTTATTCTACGATGACGTGTGTATGATTGATAAAGCACCTTCTACTTCCTTATTTTCATATTCTCCATGATTTGATAACATTTTTTCAAATAATTATATTCTTAATTACATATTTATTAATCATTAATAACAAATTATATTCAAAGTCCCACTATTGCCGCAATCAGACTTCTTATAGTAGTTCTATGAATTACATTTGTGTAATCCACTTGTCAGCTGATTGATTATGAATAATTCTATAGTCTGATTAATCCTATCTTCAGAGTCTATATATATAAAAGCGAAATGGCACTCACTCACTGACTGACTGACTGACTGACTGACTCACTCACTCACTCACTCACTCACTCGCATAACTAAAATCTACCGGACCAAAAACGTTCAAATTTGGTAGGTATGTTCAGTTGGCCCTTTAGAGGCGCACTAAGAAATCTTTTGGCAATATTTTAACTCTAAGGGTTGTTTTTAAGGGTTTAAAGTTCGTCTTTTAGCATGTATATTCTTCTTCTCCCAATCTCTTAATTATAATTGAAATTTCCATATCATATGTTACTATAGAGCTATAATCTAGATAGAGTACCTCTTCGAAACAGTTGTTAACTGGCAACTAAATTAATAATTTTGTCAGGTTGGCATTAAGTTGAGTTGACTATATTAGGTTGGCACCAAGTTGAAGATCTAAATGCATTTATCGCGGAAAAATTGATTGGGCACTGCTACTTCAATCCTGGGAATATTATATTACTAGTCGTCAGGCTCGCTTCGCTCGCCATATCCGTTTAGCCAGACGTTTAGTCTGGACCCCCGACTGGATTGCTCTAACATATGATAAAAATGCTCAAATGAAAAATGCAGGCGAGCGAAGCGAGCCTGCTGATCTCATTCTTGGACGATCCAGTCGGGGGTCCAGGGGGCGGAGCCCCTGGCTAGACGGATATGGCGAGCGAAGCGAGCCTGACGGCTAGTAGATTATAATAATATTATAGTGATATCGGAGTATTGGGGAATTCCTTTTCTTTTCATATTATCCTTAAAATGCAAAATTTCAAAAAACCTTGTGTATACATCGACGCGCAGTTGAAGAAGCAATGAATATTCATGCCAAATCTCATAGAATTCTATCAACGCGTTTGGATTCGATTCATACAGACAAAAGAAAATCCGAGCTAAAACATAGACCTCACTACGTTCGGTCAATGAATAGGCTTCCCATTGAAATAAGGCAGCTTAAGGTTTAGAAATGTATTAGAAATATTCCTTGTAAATAAACCCTTCTACTCTGTTAAAGAATTTATAGAAAAAAGTTTTATTCAAGGGATTCTAAAATGAATAAATAAAAAGGTATTATAGCATAAATGAATATAAGGTGAATTTGAGTCCAATGTACCTACTGTGGCTATTTATTGTTGTGTTGTATAAACCCTGTTTTTATTGTGTTGTATTGTGTTGACTGGCCTTTCTGTCAAATTGTGATATTCTATATTGAGGCTGATAAAGATATTCTATTCTATTGCTTTCAGTTGCACTATATAATACCTATATTATTCCATCACACAATGTAAAACTCTTCCTTTCTTTCATTGAAGATAACAATATTCCTCTCTTAATAACACTTAACAACTTCCCACTTTTCTTTTTAGGGCTACTGAAAATAATGAAACACGATAAAGCTCCGTCTACACCAAAGTTATTAAAAAAATGTTAATAACTTAATCCTTAAAGATTCTATTAGATTGAACATAACTTATCATACACATGTTTTGTCAAGTTCCGTTAAATCTAATAGAATCTATAAGAATCAAGTTATTAACATTTTGTTAATAAATTTGGTTTAAACGCAGCTTTAAAGTTATCAATAAAAGGGTGAAATAGAATAAATGTGTACCTCCTTGATAACTGTTATTGTATTTCAACACTTTCTGATTCTACAAACAAGGAAAATCAGATAAATTTCAAAATAAATATACTCTTCAGATATATAAATTTTGTTCTTGTTGTTTTTATTTCAAAACATTAGTATAAGCTACACGCATTATTCTATGTACAGGCATTTCATATGAGAGCATGAATTTTACAGAATCTTATTGGTGTAGTGAAGTCCACGTTATAATGGCAGTGAAGAAAGATAGAAGAACAGTGTTGCCGATTCTCTGCCACTGTCTTCTATATAAAGGATAGCTGATACCGGTAAATCTGATGTGATTTCAACTGTTATAATTCCTGTTTAAAATAGTTGATTTTATTTTATTTGTGAAGAAAATATGATTTTCAATTATTAAATAATAGCCTAATACATTTCCATGATTGAGATTGAATATTTTGTTGATTAATATTCCTACATTGTTAAAAACGATCTGGCAATGTTGCAGAGCTGGAAAAGGATAGAACTATCTGCTTTGTATAATGATTATATAAAGATAATAAAGATAGACAATATAAATATAGATTATATAAAGATAGACAAGGATAGCAACACAAATTCCAATCAAATACTACTAAATCTAAATCAAAATACTAATCAAATGTTGCTTTTATCACGAACTGCTTACTACGGTATTAAATTTTATCGCCAAATACAAGAAATATTTTTACAAATAAAAATAAACATTGAAATACAATAGTTTTTGGTGTGACTGGAAAAAGAGGCCTTGAGCTCCAGCCACGAAATCTAAAAATATTTCATTATACATATTCAGGAATACATTTTTTTAAATCTAATAACAGCAGTACAAATGAAACCTATAATACCTATAATCAATTTTTGTTATCAAACAGAACGACTAGCAGTCATATTTCTTCAATAAATGAATTTATTCACTTACTGTGACAACGAGATCTCGGTTGTCAATCACCATGAAGATGTCGGACCTGCCGAAAATTCTCGCTATCACAGTAACTGAATAAATTCATTTATTGAATAAATTTGACTGCTATAGTCGTTTTATTTAATAAAAAAGGTGATAAAATACTACCATTATAACTTGGACCTCATTACAGTACAAACCAATGCACCTATAATGTATTCTATAGTGAGGTCTACTTTATATTGGCAGTGGAGAAAGATAAGAGAAAAACGTTGCCGACCTTCTGTCTTGTCAATGCCTTCTATAGACGGTAGCTGATACAGGTTTATTAATGTAATATTAACGGTTCATTCTCGTTCAAAATGATCAATTATATTTATTAAGCAAGAAATTATACTCTTCAATAATGCCATAATGAATTTTCATAACTAAGATGAAATATTTTGTTTATTAATTATTATCAATTTCACATTGTTAAAAGATGATCTGGCAACAGAGTAAAGCGAGAAAGAGATAGTGCTATCCGCTTTGCTATCTGCAAAATCAAGCCATTCAAATCTGCTACAATAAGTTTAATCCAGACATTCAAATCTATTACAAGTTAAATAATAGTTATTTGTGCAACTAGTGCGCAAAGTGACAGTTTGCTGCACCGAAAGAAACGTTTACGCCCGAGCCGTAGGCGAGGGCGGAATGGTTTCTTGAGTTCCTCTTAAGTTTTTCCTACAGTTACCATTGAATATGAGAAGTGGGTAATTATGGGTAAAATTGCCTGAAATGCATCAAATGTTTTTCTGTGTAATTTTATTATTGATAAAAACCTTAATTTATTGTCAAATTGAATAAAAATGTTGTCCTTGGTTATAATATATACTTAATAATTAGCGCGTTGTGCTTCGTTGCACCTCTGCTCACTATAGCAGCCCAGTCACTGTTACCAACTTCATTTTGATTTTGCTGCACTGTTGCTCCATATAACCTACTAAGTATTTTGCGTTTCCATGTTGCAAATCTGGAGTGCAGAAAAATTTTTCCCGCACTAGAGCGGAAAAGTGATTCTTTGCGTTCTGTAATCAGTGCAGCAATGGCCACTTTTCAACGTAACTGTAGGAAAAATATTGTACTTGATACACAAGAGTTGTTCATCTGTTACCTATATTTCACATGCTGATTTTCAACATTAATTTACCACCAAAGTATCTTATCACAGTAGCCTACTCAAGCATTGTAGCCTACTTGTACAATATTACGAGTATATTGTAGCTTATTGGAAGGGCAAAGGGCTCATATTTAATATGGGGATTACTAATACTCAAAATTTGATTAATCTATTGGGGAAATTTTTATCAATTTTGTTAAGAAGAACTACAATTTAGAGTGCATGATCTATTTTCAATTGATTTGGCAGCAGTTACTCAATAATACAGAACAGTTATCTCATCATTGTAGACGATCCTGAGTGATATTTAGTGTTTAGCTTTAGTGTTTAGAAGTTCCTTTGTGTTTCTTCCATGGTTCCAAATTTTCTTTAATAACTCAATATTATATTGTTACAAGTGGTGATTGAGTGGAATATTTCTAATTAATTTGTTAATTTGAACCATCTAAATTAAAAATTTTTAGTTTCCATGTTTGTTTTGAACTAAAATTGTATAGAAATTGTACACGCGGAATTCTAACCCTATTTTGGACTTTGTCATCACCTATAAATTTGTAAGAAAAATAGCACAAGGGCTATCTTAAAAATTATTATGTTATCTACCAATATGTTATATATAATATCAGTTTTAAAAAAATATGAATCTTATTTATGATGCACATCAACTCAGCAGATTCAAAACCCATCTATAGTTTCTCATTTTAATCAGACTGAAACTTTAGTTGTTTTGAATATTTATTATACATTTTTAGGGAATAGAATGACTCATGAATAAGTCCAATGAATATTCGAAGTTCAAATCCAAATTTATTCAAAAAAATTATTGTAAATGTAAAAAATATAGGCTAGTTCATTGGACTTTGAAGCCATCATGAAGTACAAAACCTACCTAGAAAGCCATCAGTATAAATATCAGGAAGACAGGAATCAGTTTTTTAATCTCTATATTTGGGATATAGAGCCTGTTGTTTCTTTAATTAAGGTAATACAGAATAATAAGCTACTTCACGAAATATGATTAATTTGTAACAAAGGCATTGTAGAGAATTAACTTTAATACGGTACTCTTCTTCTATTCATACGGTTCCCATTCCCACATTATCCAGCCACTATCATACACTGCAGAGCGCATTGTGTTATAATGACATCTAAATTTTGAGTAGATAGAAATTCAACACTCAAATTTGTGTAAATTGAGAATATCATCATTAGGGTACAGATCACTGATACAGATATAAGAAACCCGCATCTTTTGTTCTCACATCAAAATTAGTTTTTGTGGATATTTTTTGTTGAGTTCTAATCAAATTGATGAATAGTTAGCAAACACTATAAAAAACACTTCACTAGAATGGGCTAATTTTTACAAATTAATAAGAACAATACTGTATATAAATAAAAAAGGGTACTACAAGTTCTCATATTGTTCTTATTAATATAGCAGATACTGTACAGTACTGTAACTTCGGCAAACTTATATCTTAACCAAAACCTACAAAATGAAAGCATCTTTCAGGACAAAAGATTACATAAGATTGCAATAAAATTTCAGTTAAACTATAAGTTTCATTACTCTACTTATTTCTCAATGATCAACATATCTAGCTCATTATGTTAAGAGATTAGAAGACAAGTAGGCCTAATTCCCACCATACAACAATGGGAAATTTCAATTGTTTTGTTTTCAGAGAAAACTGATGAATTTCTTCACTTTGAGTCACCTTTACCAGACACTTCAGTCTAGATCGATTGGATATAAGATATAAGATACTTCGATTGTGACTGTCGAGTGTCGAGTGTTTTAATGTGTCTCTTGTCTGTTGAGTTGATGTTGTATGTTTGTTGAATCCACTTTTGCTCTAGTCCTCGAGGGTATGATTAGTACTGATTCTGTTTTTTTTATTTGTACATTTTTTTCTCTCTATTATTTTTCCTCTTCTTTCATTGTAATTTTTCAATATTTTTTTTGTACTCTTACTATGTATAATGAACTATTGTAATAATTGTGTTGTTATAGGAGACATTTTTGGGAGAAATCCTGTATGCTTCCATGTTTATCATAAATAAATAGATATAGACTTGATATCAAGTTATCAAGAATTATAATAATAGAAGCCGATTAGTTACTGATTATAATAATTATGGTTCTTCTCAATGAAAAATAATCATTGAACATTTCATCAGTTATTATGAGATGAGGTTTAAAATACGGTAGCCTTCACATACACAATTAAAATATCTTCCACTTCTTACAGGAATAGATTTGTAAATACATTTGGTGATAGCTGAAGATCCAATTAGTTAATAGTTTTTGTAGATGTAAGTTATATGAAAAATGGCCAAATTTCACAGTGATAAAAAATAACCACAACTACAGAACGGAATATTGTTAACCAGTTCTATATCTACTACAGCTATTTAACTATACATCAATCAATGCTGTGGAACTCTGCAGGGTGAATAACGTTGTACAAGTAAAAGAATAATGATGCTTAAAATAGGTACCTACTATTTTCCAAACAAATAAGCTGAAAAATAATTAATGATTAATCTCCTAATTCTAATTTTCTTTTTTGTTCTGAATGTGTGGTTTTAATGTGCATTAGTCATATAGTACAGCCACCTCTTTTCTAAATAATAAATTCATTGTAGGTGGCTATGATCATTGTTGGAGAGAATAAGAGGTACCTAGCATGTTGAGGAGAATGAGATAATGCGGTGGTTCGATTGAGTCCTTGGCTGATTTATCCATGTTCACTACTATGATTTCGTGAATCATGTGCATTAAGTGGAAGAATTTTTAAGCATAAAATGGTTTAATACAATAATTGAAGTACCAGAGCACGACATAACATAATTAATTTTAGCTCAAGTGTGAATTTTGAAATTCCTGGGTTGAATTGAATGTAAGAGCATGAGGTTTAGGTTTCCTTGTCATTTATATGTGAGAGATATATGCATACAAGCGAGAATACTTAGTGAGAGTGAGAGATATATACATACAAGCGAGAATACTTAAGGCTGTGCAAAGGCTAAAAAAAACATTGTACTGGTGATATTTTTCTAAATTCTTCAATTTTTATATCATCAAGCTATCAAAATGAAAAAGTTTTTTCGCCACACTGCACAGAAAGCAGCTGTTTTCCAGTCCCTACGTAGATTTGAAAGACATTGTTTGCAGACGACTCTCGTCTGACGTCAGAACAGGTTTCTTTCCGGCCTAGGCCGGAAAAAGTACCCTTTCCAGCCGCTAACATGGAACTAAGAAAGGTGATCAAAAACAGCTGATCAAAAAACTTTTCATTATTTGTGTTCATTATTCAATAATTAAAACATTTATAATAATATCATCTACTTATTGTCATTTGAAGGAATAAAAAAGTATAAACTCAACCTCCCACATAATTGAACATCATCTTTCAGGTTATTTAGACAAATCAGAATAAAAAATAAAAATAATTGGACAATTTCCTGATATTCAGATTACCTCAGATTTGCTATCACCTTCCACTTCTGCTTTCGAAAGTGCTTAGTAAACAACTATTCTCATATATATATATATATATATATATATATATATATTATATATATATATATATATATATATTATATATATAGTTTATTTTTGTATGTGGCGAAAAATAGCGTTCGTACCAAGGGCAAAAATGTTTTTTCCGGCTCTCAATCTTTTCTAGTCCTCGGCCTACGGCCTCGGACTTCAAAACCGATTTCGAGTCGGAAAAATCTCATTTCTGCTCTAGGTGCGGAATATACTATCTCGGCCTGCGGCCTCGGACTTGAAAACCGATTTAGAGCCGGAAAAATCGCATTTTCTGCTCTAGGTGCGAAATATAGGCTACTATCTCGGGAAAAATTATTTTTTCCGATCATTACTTTTTGAGATATGAGCGACTTAAATTTTTGGGACATAACATTTCAAATTCGGTACGATATAAATCCATGAGATTTAGAGGATGGATTCTTCATGGTAGTGTTGATCTAGTAAAACAGAAATTTTCTGAAAATATCAATTTTTGGAAAAGTTATTCAATTTACCAAAAATAACTCAACTAAAAGTTTTAGTAAATTTAATAACTATCTTACAAATTGATATTTTCATAAAATTTTTGTTTTACTAGATCAACAATACCATGAAGAATCTATCCTTTTTATCTCATGGATTTATCTCTTACCGAATTTGAAATGCTCTGTCCCAAAAATTTAAACTTTAGGCGCTTATATCTCAAAGAGTAATGATCAGAAAAAATTGTTTTCCTGAGAAAACTTTTTCATTTTGATAGCTTGATGATATACAAATCAAAAAACTTCACGTGTAAAAAAATATCACGTGTAAAAAGTTTGTTTTTAGCCTTTGCACAGCCTTAATTCTGAGAGCAGAATAGTTCAGTCATCATTTTTTACCCAGTATTTTTTACATTATTGCATAGTCACTTAAAGGAAACAGTTAAAAGAGTGTTCAAGGTGACATAAATGCACCTAGACTTGGGTTTTCATGAGTTTTCAGCTTTTCACATAAAAATCATTGGTCAAAGTATTAAATTCTTTGGATTCAAAAACGAGAATCAACTGAATCACATTGCACCACATAACGATATCACTCGACTGTGTTTATTTTTTTGTTATTATTTTATTGTTACTGCATACACAGTAGCACACATGCTCTCATATAGTGTATAGTAACTCAAAAATGTATTGCCTTGTTTGTTTTTTTAGGATTATTTGGGATTGTATAATTTGATTTTTCATTTAATAATAACATATTTAAATGAATCAATAATATATAACCTAATTAGATAATTTTTTAATTCATTTTAGATTATTAGTATGACTTATTCAGATGATAGTATTCAAGCTTTGAGTCTATAGGCCTATGGCTGTACAGCCCTATGCCCTATATTGAGTTATCAAGTCTTATCATTTTACTCCGACCAGCAGTGAAAAAACTACAGTTATGGTAAGATATTTGAAACAATAACTATCAATTCTGACCTGACAGCTTCAGTTTGGCTAAATTATGTTTTGATTAAAAAAATATATTGATGACTGCGAGTTATTAAGTCTTGCTTTGATACACTCTGGTGGTTCGAACAACGTGCAACACAACTAAAGTATGAATAGAATAATTCGGGATTTGAGTTTGAGACCTTCCAGCTCACTCAATAATTGATATCGGCGTTGCCAGATTGTGTGAAATCGAGACATTTCAACATGTAAGCCCTCCTGCCCTCCTATAGGCCTGAATAGGAATAAAAGTAGATGGTGTAAAGACAACCAGGAAGATGGTGGACCTGCCGAAAGATTTCGTTGTCACAGTGAGTGAATAGGTAGTTAATTTATTGTAAAAAATCTGACTACTAGTCGTTCTTTTTAATAGCAAAAAGTGATTTAATAAAAGTAGTCAATTATTTTGTATGAACAATAAATAACATTTAATGCCTGAAAGCTATTGGAAGTTTAATAATTATTACAACTGATCAAATATATAGTCTACTGTTAATACAATCACATTATTTATATTTTTATAAGGAATTGGCAACGTCTTTTGGTGCGGGGGTTCTCAGATGTTCCAATTTTCATCGGACCGGACCAATTTTGAGCGGTCTACTGGTCCACTCTATATAGTAGTTCACTACCAATTCAGCGTTGTTAAGGTACCTACATTGAAAGAATTCAGTCACATAATGTGGACTTATATGAGAAAGTCTCTAGTCAATTTTACACAATCAGGTAGAGCCGATAATTGCATGGTAGATTGGAAGCTGAAAGTCTATACAGTATAGTGAGGTCCACGTTATATGACAAATGGCCAAATTTCAAAGTGATAAAAAATAACCACAACTACAGAACGGAATATTGTTAACCAGTTCTATATCTACTACAGCTATTTAACTATACATCAATCAATGCTGTGGAACTCTGCAGGGTGAATAACGTTGTACAAGTAAAAGAATAATGATGCTTTAAATAGGCTAAGTACCTACTATTTTCCAAACAAATAAGCTGAAAAATAATTAATGATTAATCTCCTAATTCTAATTTTCTTTTTTGTTTTAATGTGCATTAGTCATATAGTACAGCCACCTCTTTTCTAAATAATAAATTCATTGTAGGTGGCTATGATCATTGTTGGAGAGAATAAGAGGTACCTAGCATGTTGAGGAGAATGAGATAATGCGGTGGTTCGATTGAGTCCTTGGCTGATTTATCCATGTTCACTACTATGATTTCGTGAATCATGTGCATTAAGTGGAAGAATTTTTAAGCATAAAATGGTTTAATACAATAATTGAAGTACCAGAGTACGACATAACATAATTAATTTTAGCTCAAGTGTGAATTTTGAAATTCCTGGGTTGAATTGAATGTAAGAGCATGAGGTTTAGGTTTCCTTGTCATTTATATGTGAGAGATATATGCATACAAGCGAGAATACTTAAGGCTGTGCAAAGGCTAAAAAAACTTTCTACTCATGATATTTTTCTAAGTTTTTCGATTTGTACTATATCATCAAGCTATCAAAATGAAAATTTTTTCTCAGGAAAACTTTTTTTTCCGATCATTACTTTTTGAGATATGAGCGAATGAAGTTTGAATTTTTGGGACAGAACATTTCAAATTCGGTACGATATAAATCCATGAGATTTAGTGGATGGATTCTTCATGGTATTGTTGATCTAGTAAAATTTTCTGAAAATATCAACTTTTGGAAAAGTTGAAAACCAAAAATAGCTCAACTAAAAGTTTTAGTAAATTGAATCACTATCTTAAAAATTAAGTTAAAATTCTGTCTCACTGCCTTCTACAGAGGATAGTTGATACCGTTAAATCTGATGTAATATTAACTGTAAATTCATTACACTTTTTTCTATGTATTTCACACGACATGGAGTCAAAATAATTGTTTTAATTAATTTAATTATTTGACTGCATGTCGTGTAAAATACATAGAAAAAGTGTGTTAATACATCGCAGCTCGGAATAGATCAAGAAACCATTACTGTTAATTATTATTGTTTAAGAGTAATCAATTATATTTTATTCGTCAAGAAAATATGTTTTTTAATGATTGAATTATAAATTTCCATGATAGAGATTGAATATTTTATTAATTTATTATATTCCCACATTGTTGGAAAACAATGATAGCACTATCTGCTTTGTTGAATGATAGATGAGGATAGCAACACCAATGTTGATTGAATACTGCCATTATAACGTGTACCTCACTATGATTATTTTATTTGAAGTAAAAGTGACCTGATGTAAGGACGACAGCCGGCTTCTGCGGCTCGGTCGCCGTCGCTCAGGCGGCAGTTGCTCGTTCTCCAACCGCCACCGCTTCAGGCAGCGCGGCTCGTGGATGCGGATGGACGCGGAACCAAACTCGCGGCCACACAGCCAGCACACTGACAGCCGCTTGCGCGGGGACTGCGCCATAGTGGGTGTCGACAAAGTGCAGGATGATGACAAGGTGGTCACCGACAAAGTGGGTGGCGACAGTTGCTTGCGTGGGGACTGTGCCAAAGTGGGTGTAGTTGGGTGATGGTGCACGGGTGCTTCCTCACTCTGGGGGCTGTCTGCCCTCGTCTCACCTTCCTCCTCACCCCCTGGCCTGGTGGGCAGCGGATGCCTCAGATGCGGTGCCAGCTTGTCGTTCTCCACCTGCCACCTAGCCAGGCAGGCCTCCTCGTGATTGGCTAGCTCTTCTGGTGACACAACTCTGCCGCAAATGAAGCAGCCTTCTTTCACTGCTATGGTAATGTAGTCTTCGCCAGTCTTACAATCCTGTGAATTAAGAAGAATCTAATTCATTCATATCTAGAAATGGATTTGTTTTGTAAAAAAGATGAAAATAGAGTTATTACTCCCACTATAACACGACCAATACTATAATAAGCATTCTTACAAATGCTACCATCTTGTCAATGACCTCATTCATGTTGTAAAATCAACTCTGAACATTACATTTCCGTTCGTGAATTTTCCTGTCCGTTTGGAACGTTGGCGATCATATTGGCTATGATGACTTTGATAGTTGCTTTCCAGAACAATTGAATGGTTTTCCAAACTAGGCTCTTAGGTTCATGAAATTTACATAAGATGATATGCTTATCAAGTATGTTTTATTTATTTATTTAATCAAATATGTTCTATTTAATATATTTATCTTTCAAGTCCAAGGTAAAATAGTTGGTAAGCGCTCAGTGGGACCTAGAAGAGTAGTCTTGGGAACCTAAGGGAAGCATCCAATTGCACAACGCATGACCTTTTTAGAACAAGATGAGAATTGCCTTGATGATAGCAGGACCTTCTTTATATAGGAGGCAAAGACCTTAAAGATGCATCCCTTTAAGGTCTTTTAATCCCTTTAATATCTCTTTAAGGTCTTTGATAGGAGGTAATGTACTGATGATAGTTAACCTCCGCAATGAAGAAGAAAGAATAAGAATAATTTATAATAGTCTAGATATATTTTAGAGCTGTGAATAACAAATAGTGAGTAGGTTTTTGATTTTGTATTCAATTTTTTTAAATAAGTGCAATATTTCTAAAGTTTTCAATTTATTGTGATTCATTTAGAGTATAACATCAACCTTCAAAATTCAAAATTTTAAATAATCAGGACCGAAAATCAAGTGACGAAGCAGTGTGTGACTATATAACCTTATCTTTTGGACAACATTAACATTTATCAAAATTTTTGAAAAGAAATGGTACAGGCTTAGCCTAGTTTTTCCTCCAATGTCATAATTGTATTATGATTATAGTATTTTATAC
This sequence comes from Nilaparvata lugens, assembly GCF_014356525.2. Lineage (NCBI taxonomy): Eukaryota > Metazoa > Arthropoda > Insecta > Hemiptera > Delphacidae > Nilaparvata > Nilaparvata lugens. The sequence continues at coordinate 90,396,061 of NC_052505.1, forward strand.
AATAAATAAATATAATAAAATAAAAATGTTGCGTAAGTTTTGTTGTATTATAGTAGGATAGTCAACAGACGTGCTTTGAAGTAGGTAACTATTTTCTATGATTAATTACTGTTTATAGAGACTTCCATTATAGTATCAATTGTCATAACAGAAATATTATAATTATTATTGTATAATTATTATGTATATTGTATTATTATTGTCATTTAATTGGTAAAAGGTGTAACTATTGTATTTTATAATTTATTGTCTTGATGGAATAAACATACATTCTATTCTATTTTGAGGAAGTTATGGTATATTGCTTCAGAATAGATCAAGAAACCATTACTGTTAATTATTATTGTTTAAGAGTAATCAATTATATTTTATTCGTCAAGAAAATATGTTTTTAATGATTGAATTATAAATTTCCATGATAGAGATTGAATATTTTATTAATTTATTATATTCCCACATTGTTGAAAAACAATGATAGCACTATCTGCTTTGTTGAATGATAGATGAGGATAGCAACACCAATGTTGATTGAATACTGCCATTATAACGTGTACCTCACTATGATTATTTTATTTGAAGTAAAAGTGACCTGATGTAAGGACGACAGCCGGCTTCTGCGGCTCGGGTCGCCGTCGCTCAGGCGGCAGTTGCTCGTTCTCCAACCGCCACCGCTTCAGGCAGCGCGGCTCGTGGATGCGGATGGACGCGGAACCAAACTCGCGGCCACACAGCCAGCACACTGACAGCCGCTTGCGCGGGGACTGCGCCATAGTGGGTGTCGACAAAGTGCAGGATGATGACAAGGTGGTCACCGACAAAGTGGGTGGCGACAGTTGCTTGCGTGGGGACTGTGCCAAAGTGGGTGTAGTTGGGTGATGGTGCACGGGTGCTTCCTCACTCTGGGGGCTGTCTGCCCTCGTCTCACCTTCCTCCTCACCCCCTGGCCTGGTGGGCAGCGGATGCCTCAGATGCGGTGCCAGCTTGTCGTTCTCCACCTGCCACCTAGCCAGGCAGGCCTCCTCGTGATTGGCTAGCTCTTCTGGTGACACAACTCTGCCGCAAATGAAGCAGCCTTCTTTCACTGCTATGGTAATGTAGTCTTCGCCAGTCTTACAATCCTGTGAATTAAGAAGAATCTAATTCATTCATATCTAGAAATGGATTTGTTTTGTAAAAAAGATGAAAATAGAGTTATTACTCCCACTATAACACGACCAATACTATAATAAGCATTCTTACAAATGCTACCATCTTGTCAATGACCTCATTCATGTTGTAAAATCAACTCTGAACATTACATTTCCGTTCGTGAATTTTCCTGTCCGTTTGGAACGTTGGCGATCATATTGGCTATGATGACTTTGATAGTTGCTTTCCAGAACAATTGAATGGTTTTCCAAACTAGGCTCTTAGGTTCATGAAATTTACATAAGATGATATGCTTATCAAGTATGTTTTATTTATTTATTTAATCAAATATGTTCTATTTAATATATTTATCTTTCAAGTCCAAGGTAAAATAGTTGGTAAGCGCTCAGTGGGACCTAGAAGAGTAGTCTTGGGAACCTAAGGGAAGCATCCAATTGCACAACGCATGACCTTTTTAGAACAAGATGAGAATTGCCTTGATGATAGCAGGACCTTCTTTATATAGGAGGCAAAGACCTTAAAGATGCATCCCTTTAAGGTCTTTTAATCCCTTTAATATCTCTTAAGGTCTTTGATAGGAGGTAATGTACTGATGATAGTTAACCTCCGCAATGAAGAAGAAAGAATAAGAATAATTTATAATAGTCTAGATATATTTTAGAGCTGTGAATAACAAATAGTGAGTAGGTTTTTGATTTTGTATTCAATTTTTTTAAATAAGTGCAATATTTCTAAAGTTAATGTTACAATAGGCCTTGGAATAATTATCAGTAAATTTCTATTCTATGAGTCTGATATCATCAACTAATAGGGATCAGTACATTCAAAATAGTCATTGGAAATAATTAATTATTATCAAAGCCATAATACAAAATAATGAGGGAAATTGCCTTAATATCATTGCTGTTAAACTCATAGGTTTGTATAATGATGAATTAATCCACCTATAATTAGACTATCAAAAGTGAAATTTTATTCATAATACAGATGTACCTACAATAATTTCTCAGATAACTAATATATTCATTGTAATACACTGTATATTCAATCAAATTATTCAAATCTGATCTTGTAAAACATGATTTAGGCTAGGCGCACACCAGTTAGTCAAGACAAGACAAGACAAGACATGATTAGACACGTTTAGTCACAATACTTCTTCACATTGTTGCTTATGACGCAACTCACACTGATTAGTCATTGCAATTAGAAATTTCTTCATAAGCAACTATGTGAAGTATTGTGACTGAACGTGTCTGATCATGTCTTGTCTTGTCTTGACTAACTGGTGTGCTCCAAGCCTAAGGTAGGCCCACTTAATAAATATTTAAAAGACACTCAACAAACTTTGATTTAGTTTCCTTATTGCAATTAGTTATACACTACTGATAGACAAATGAAGAAATACCCACCAATAGCAGACCCAATGTTAATGTTAATGATCGGAATGGGCTTGGACCTTCACCTGGAAATAATCATGGAGATGTTTTCCTAGCGTAAAGGAACCGCCTCTAAAAGCAGAGGATCGATCGCTCTCGGAAGGTGTTGACATTTGAAGGTGATCTTCAAACAACTACAAAAGCAATGAATGCTAAGCAAAGCTCAAGGAAAGCTCAGGGAAAGGGTGAAAAGCAGGTCAGAGCATCCTCTCATGGGGCTGTTGACACGAACTATCAATTGCTGTGTCATTCTTGTTGTATCTAACAATATTGAGATTATTTTGCCATATAGATAGAATCGATGGAGCAGGAATTAGTAGGATATATAGGTCTATAGAAAATTCTAGTAATGTCATTCCATAGAAAAAAAATACATTGGGAATTTTTAATATTTCTCAACAACATTGAGATTTGGCCAAATAAATAAATCTACCAGCTATAGCTTAGACAAGAATTTAAAAAATCTACATTTTTTTTATATTAAATTGTATTTGCTTACACTTTTATCCTTGAGGATGGCAACTGCATTGATCGTCAATTGATTTTTTTATTGCAAAAACAATTTTTTTTGGGAGTGTACCAACCTGGGCTTAAGATCGGCCCACGATGGGGCATCCCTTGCCCAGGTTGGGATATTGAATTAAAAATAAGCAATTCATTATTTTTGTTAATTTATAACATTTTATTAAAATTAATGATAGTATAAATACATTATTTGGATTTTTTTTAGTAAAAAAAGTCCTAGACCAAAAGTCATTTGCACAAAGTGTGTTTGAAATGGCTACCTCTGAAGCTACATTACAGGCTATAATCATATATAATATTTATTTATAATTTATTTCATTGATATGTAGCCTACATTGAGTAAAATAAGATTCAGAAGCAATGCTCATCGTTATAATATGAGCATATATCATGATTACAGTGTCCCAATGTGGGCTGTCCCAAGGTGGGCAGATGGTCATGACTTTGTTTTAGACAGAATAACTGGATCAAAAATAAGAATACAATAATGTTCTATAAGTCAAAATATTCATAAAGTAATAAAAAATGCATATTAGCTGTGAGACTTGCCTTGAATGGTAAATGTTTAAAAAGTAAAAATTAAAATTCCTCTTCTCAAAAAAAACTTTAAGGTTACAAAAACATGTTTTTAATTTTTTCTCAATAACGACTGGAGCTACATCTGAAATTATTATGTCTGTAATTAAGGCTATAAACAGCTGATAAAACATCGCAGTTGTTGCCAACCTAACACTCAATAATTTTCCACAACTTGAAGTGTCCCAACGTGGAATTGTCCCAACGTGGGCTGGTTTACACATATTTTTCCAATATATTTTACAATTTACTACTGTAACTTCATTGACAGATGACTATTAACTCAATTGAGTTTATTACTGCTGTAACTTAATTGACAAATGACAATTAATTAAATCAAGTTTATCACCGTAACTTAATTTACAGATGACTATTATCAAAGATAAATTTGTAAATTTGAATATCAACGATCTACTTTGAAATTTGTTGGATATTTCTTGCAATATGAATTATTGTGTAGATATAATCCAATTTTATGTCAAATATTTTTAATGTTTTGAAAATGGATTAATTATTGTTGAAAAATGTATCTATTCTTCAAAATGACTAAGTTTTCTGAAAACTTCTATTCTTGATTGTATATTGTTAGTAAATTCGTATTGCTTTTTTGTTGGTAGGGAGTCCTTACAAGATCGAAGGTCTCACCTAGCCTGAATATATTACTAATGCCGTCAATAAGCCTCACTGTAGTCCTACATTAATTTATAATAAATTTAGCATTTAGGCTGAATCATTCTATAGTACCGATGATACAATAATATCAATGTACAATAAATAGAAATAAAAATAAAAATCTCAGTACCCTTTTTTGAATTATTTTATCACAACATGATTCAACATTAATGCCATTTTAAGATGAAACATGTTGTGATAAAATAATTCAAAAAAGGGTACTGACATTTTTATTTCTATCAAGTTTATCACTGTAACTTAATTGACAGATGACTATAATTATTATCGAAGATAAATTTGAATATCAACGATCTACTTTGAAATTTGTTGGATATTTCTTGCAATATGAATTATTGTGTAGATATAATCCAATTTTATGTCAAATGTTTTTAATGTTTTGAAAATGGATTAATTTTTGTTGAAAAATGTATCTATTTTTCAAAATAACTAAGTTTTCTGAAAACTTCTATTCTCGACTGTGTATTATATTATAATACACTCATTAAGTGAATACTTATTAAGTAAATTCGTATTGCTTTTTTGTTATTGGTAGGGAGTCCTTACATGATCGAAGGTCCCACCTAGCCTGAATATATCATTAATGCTTTCAATGAGCCTCACTGTACATTAATTTATAATTTAGGCTAAATCTTTGTATATTAACGATGATACAATAATATTAATGTACAATAAATAGAAATAAAAATAAAAATCTCAGTACCCTTTTTTGAATTATTTTATCACAACATGTTTCAACATTGATGCCATTTTCAAGTTGAAACATGTTGTGATAAAATAATTCAAAAAAGGGTACTGAGATTTTTATTTCTATTTATATTACAAGTAGCCCTACACAGAAGAGAGAAAATTAATGTACAATATATCCTGTAGGTAACACCTGATATAAAATGAATAGCAAGATGTGGGATTGATTAGTTTGCAGGATTGAGATGAAAATATGAATTCTTCTGCAAAAGAAAATCCAAACTCAATTACACAAACCGTATTAAAACGAAATTCAATAAAAATGGGTAATGTACGAGAACTATACGAGACTCTGTTTATTCTGAAACAATCTTGATACCGAAATAATTGAAAATTGCGATTATTATTATCTAGTCAGAAATATTGATCAGTCATGAAATGACAATAAATTATTCTGAAATTTGGAAGGTGACGATTGTCATGCATTCGTTCCATTAAAAAACAATATTCGGTGTGTTTTCTAACCTATTATTATACAGTATAGACAGTTATAGAGTGTAGACAACCGATTGGAGGGTATATATAATCGTCAGTGTCCGAGGATGGTCAACAGAGTAATATTCCTTTCAGCACGCGATTAATGATCGACCTTGACCTGAGAGTCTTTTGCACTGACCGTTTCAGCCCTCATTTGCCTCTGGACGCTACCCCCCCCCCCTCCTAACACACCCCGTCAATCAATTTCCAGCAAACAGCTTCAATAGAATAGAATGAACAATACAATGGACAATTATTATTATGTGCGCGCCACCCCGTTAGCCCACTTCTTATTTATAGCGATCAATATAAGACGCCTAAAGATGATATCGCACAAATAAAGCTTCAAAGTGCACCATATCAATATAAGAAGAAGAAGGAGAGGAAGAAGAAGAAGAAGAAAAAGAAGAAGAGGAGGAAAAAGAAGAAGAAGAAGTAGTAGTAGAAGAAGAAGAAGAAGAATAAATTATATGTATGAGGTGTAGCAGACAGCTCTCAGTCTGTTTTAATCGTCAAATTAAAATGTTATCAACAATAACATCTCAGTCGATAAAAGCAACCCCACCCATTGTATAGTGTTTCTTATCTATCATTGTATGGTAGCCTATTTATAGTGGTGAATTCAGTTATCAGTCAGAGAATTGCTGATTTCGTGTTTCATGGTCATCATCTAGCAAATATTTTTTTTAAATCAATATTTTCTAATGACTATTATTGTCTGGGTGTGACCCTGAAAGAGAAGAATTAAGTGATTAAAAATTAGATAAGTGAAGTGAGTTTGCTTCTGCTTTAAATCAATATAACTGTTAATGCTACGTGTCATACCACCATACAATATTTATTTGGCGAATTTTTAGAATTTGGTAACCATTTTCACCACTATTTTCAAATAATGTAACCAGATTTTATCAATGAAATGTTAACTCCATTCACAAATGTTGTGAAAGCTAGGTACCCGCTTATGAATCATAATGCAACATCAAGATAATTCACTATTTTTGCACCATTTATTCATTTCATATCTCTCAATTTTTACTCGAAAAATATCCTTGATTATTATTCAACATCAGGCGTTCAAAAGCTTCACATTCTTATAGATAATTTTATTCAAGTAAAATTTGATAATTCAAGTGTACAGTATAATATTTAAAGTTTATCAATACTTCAGTATTTTTTTGTCAATTTTAATTAAGTTGACACGAAAGACTCAAAAGCTTTTAAAGGTTGGTTGTACGATGGTCAAACATTATTATTTCATACAATCAATTTGATATTGTTCAATCTTAAATAATGTCACCATAAATTTGGTAAAAGATGGTAATTCTGAGGACCCTCTTTAATTAGGTACCTCATGGAAGAACAAAATAAAAAATGATAAAATAATAAAATATGATAATGATAATAATAAAATAAATAATATGGGAATAAAAGTCACAATTGTGTGTAGGCTTCTCTGTAAATAGAAATAAAAAAATAAAAATCCAAATACCTTTTTTAAATTGGTCTTTTAGCCTACGACATGTTTCAGCCTGATATTTCTGATGTCATGTGTAATATCATGGCTTACTTTAGATAAAGCTATAATTACTCTATCTATAGTAGGCTATGGTAATATCATTATTACACATAAGTCTGTAAATATTTACCGGTACTCATTTTGTATTGGTCTACCAGTATTGAATATTATTGAAATAAAATAAAAATATCATCCAGTAACCCTTTTACATAGTACTTTCTATACACTAGTAAAATATACGGAGTATAAAATGGTACTAGATGATATTTTATACTATTTTAGGCTACACTGTACCGGCCATGACTATAGCCAAGTTAGCAGAGGAAACTTATGCATTATTGATTGTATATAAGAACCTATACATATAAATTGTTTATTCTATGCTTCAAAGTAATTGAATTCTCACCTCTACTACCTTGACCGTGGCGGAGGGGGGGAGAGCACTGGGAGGGGCTGAAGCAATGCTAGACCGCTTGATCCCGAGACAGGCCTTCACGTGCAGGGGTAGGCGATGAGGCAAAAACGTCCTCCCGCATTTGTCACATGGTACTAGAGACGCCTGAAACGATAACCAAGTTTCAGTGCCATACAACAGTTCAAAATATGCCTTCTGATTCAACTTGCTAGATATAGATTCCTTTAATTTGTAGGCTATGCTGCTATCTAAGTCTTGAGTTTTATTTCCTTGTATTGAACTAATTCTAATAGACAATGAATAAATATTGGTCATAAATATTTCCAGAATTCATGGACCTTGTCAAACAAGTTCATGCTACAATTTTCATATTCTTGAAGAGTTTAAAAATTGAAGTTCATTGTTCTGAATTATAATAATAAAATATTTTGTAAATTGTTCACATACAATGAACAAGTTTAAAAAAAATGTTTTCTAAATGGGTACTTGAAGCAGAAGAATAATATAATATACTGATTCAAGTTGACTTTCAATAAACTCATGGTTTCAATCAACTAAAATATAGGTATCGTTTGAGTTGATAAAATTATGAAAGACTATTCTCATCAGTTTTATATACAGGCTATTGTCTATGAATGGAAGTGATTTAATAAATTATTGAAATCATAAACCTGAAAGAAAACAGAATTTTGTAACGACTTGTTTTAATATAATTCATAGATTTAAAATTTGTATAAGTATTTGAATATTTATGAATTCAATTATATATGCATCCATAATCCTTCAATAAAACCTCCGTTTATGCATTCATAATTCTCCAATAAAACCTCCGTTTATGCATTCATAATTCTCCAATAAAACCCCCAATATCTCTGTCTTGTTTAAAGGATATTCGAATAATAGGCCTACTTTTAAATTGACCTTGCAGATCAATATCCATTCTTTTCCTTTGCTGTTCTATAGCTCTTCTATTCCATTCAAAGAATATTCTGTAGCTTATCCCAAGTGTATTCCATTCCAAGCAGCTTAAACACCATGAAGGAGGAGTTCAATTGATGAATATTTATGCAAGCCAAAAAGTCGGTGAATTGGCATGCAGTAGCTATATGTTATATAGTTACTGTAGTTACTATATTACTGGTTATATAGTTACTGTAGCAGTAACCACCGAAGAAAAGAGGAATATCGTCGTGCTGCTCGGAAATGAGAATTCACTCACTGGAAAATCGCACTCTGGGAGTGAATAGAAAAAATGAAGCAATTTTCTACCAGCAAGGCTTTCCATTTTTATTGGAAAATAAAAGTGTTTTGAAAAGAGCTGATTTCTCACAGATCTTGAAAGATGAAACTTGATCACCAACCTGTATAATAATCCTTTTATATTATTATTTTTTTAAAAAATCTCTTGTGTTTTTATTTATTTATAGATTGGGAACACAATAAGCTTTATTGACGTGTGGGGTTCTTTAAACCTTTGGATCCTTGAATCCGTCCCTTCAAAAATAATAATAATATTATTTATAGACTGATAGATACATTATCATTCTCAGCTATGAATGATTCGGAAGGGAACAACAGGCATGTAATTCATTTCATCCCACCCAAACTTGATCTAACATGATGAAGGTACGAGATGAGAGAAAAATAATAAAAACGGTGTAGGTGTGTAATTCCAATAACGTATCAGATTAGATCATGAGATGAATTAATTGATTGAGTCCTACTCATTCCAGTGAAACCTCTCTCTCAAGAAACAACACCAAATGAGTGCACAAAATTATTCCAGCATTATTATTACATAACTTTGAATAAAACACCAGTCTATTGTTCCTCTCTCTTCTTCTAATCCTGGCGCTACAGCTCGATGTGGGCTTTGGCCTCCTCCACAATCTGCCTCCAAGCGTCTCTGTCTGCTGCCTTTCGCCTCCAACCTCTCACTCCTATCGCTCTCAAGTCTCTCTCCACATCCTGCATCCATCGAACCCTCGGCCTCCCTCTTTTTCTTACAGCTTCCAGTTTCTTATACAGCATTCCTTTTTGCATTCGTTAGTCTATTGTTCCTACTCGAGAAATATATTTATTTGATCGGTTTTAATAGCACGAAGTGTCTTAGATCATGATTCCAATTTGTCTATTATTCCACTGATCATGAAATGCGATTTTTCTCTGTCACGCCATCCACCAGTTCAATTGGTGATCATCATTTATTATTTGAGATAATTGTCAGACGTGAACAGTCCTCGTGGCGTAATCTACGGGCCAATTTTCCAATCTAATAATAAATGTGTTCCGCCCAGTCAAGTATTGCACACCCATAGCTGCTGCGTTTTTGGTAATTGACGTGACAAAGTGGGATTTTCATGCCCTGATAACTCAGACAAGTCGGTTGAGTTCAATCCTAGTTTTATGTAACGTCATAGAATAAAACAATCTTGATCGAGTTTTCTCTGTTAAGGTAGGCACACACAGATCGTCCGTCATCGGACGGAAGGCACGCATCGGACGGATCGGATTATTATATTTGATGCATTGTTTCCAATTGGAGTGCGCATACCTATACGGATGCGGATAGATATTCGTACTCCAATTGAAAACAATGCATCAAATATAATAATCCGATACGTGCAGTCCGTCCGATGACGATCTGTGTGCGTCTACCTTTGAGGTGCGTAACTGCAGTTTTTGCTACACATTTTTTGGACCGGGAAAATGTTTCATAAAATTGATTTTTTAAATGATATACGAATAGAAATTTAGTTTCTAGGCATCTAAAAAGCTTTGCGCGAAGCTTGTAACGTGTTAGAGGTGCGTACAGATTCACGCGCCGCGAACATGAGCAATTCACTTTTAATCAGCTGATTATATCTGAATTTTTACAGAAACGGTAAGATACAGATATAAAAAGCTTGGCATCAGCTGATTAAAAGTGAATTGCTCATGTTCGCGGCGCGTGAATCTGTACGCACCTCTAACACGTTACAAGCTTCGCGCAAAGCTTTTTAGATGCCTAGAAACTAAATTTCTATTCGTATATCATTTAAAAAATCAATTTTATGAAACATTTTCCCGGTCCAAAAAATGTGTAGCAAAAACTGCAGTGAAGGCCATCAGAATAGCAGCCATATGAGTGTAATAGTGTTAATAAGAGTAAGAGAAAAACCACCGTATTCCTCTAAGCACGAATTCTTGAACCGACGTCACGCACCACATTCAGCTAGATCTGATAAACAAGCTTGCTTCTTCTACTCATTCGAATAATTGATTTTACGTATAAAACATGTAAAGGATAATTCCAAATTGATGTAAGAATTATTTACTGAATATCACATATAAAAATGTTGTTCAAGTTTCTCCTCATATTCATACAGTAACTTATGCAATTCTAGAGACAGAAAGAGTAGACAAGGCTTTCTGTTTTCAAATGTTTGGACTGGAAATTGGACCTGAATTCAAGTGTATGGAGCATAACCTACTATTTGGACTAATTATAGTGTGTATAAATCAAAATTCGGGGAAGAAACAGTTTTGGGCTTTGCATATTAGTCTTTCCCCAATCATTTTAAAGAATTGTGTTTTGTTTATCAATATGGTAAATAAATAACGAGCGAAGCTCGGTGCCCCGATATTTAATACAAAACAAATGTATAAACAGGTAATCTAGCTGGAAAACGGTATACTCACTTTTTCAAACTGCAAAAAAGATTCATTCATTATGTTCATGGAATTTTAGCAGTTTAAACATCGTCAATGAATTATCCATTTTTCATCTGTTAATTTCACGCGCAAAAAAACTTCTTTTTCAATAAGGCAAACTTCTGATCAAATTCACAATAATTTCAAGTCTTGCCTTATCTTCAAAACTATATATGCTTCGATATCATAATAATAATGATTGACTGTTTTGCTTCGAAAAAATAGAATAAATGAAGTAGTACCATAATAGCTATACGCTATAGGTCTACTGGTTGTTGAAGTTTGAAATGACGCTATAGGTCTACTGGTTGTAGAAGTTTGAAATGACGCTATAGGTCGATCTACTGGTTGTTGAAGTTTGAAATGAATGAAGAAGAAGAAGAAGAAGAAGAAGAAGAAGAAGAAGAAGAAGGAGGAGGAGGAGGTGGAGAAGAAGAAGAAGAAAAAAGCAAAAGAAGAAGAACAAGAAGAGGTAGCAGGAGGAGGAGTAGGAGGATGCAAGACATTAGAGAGGATGTTAATAAAGAAGATGCAAAGTAGGAGATCTCTATACTACTCTGAACTGTTGAGAGTAACTTCATCAAAAAGAGTATTAAATACTTAAGAGAGTGTAGTCATTTTGTAAGAAATTTGGTGTGAGAAGGAAGGAGTAGAGGTGAAGGAGGATAGATCAAAGAAGAGGAGGAAAGGGGAAGGAGGAGAAAAGGATAAAAGAGTAACGAGGAGAAATGAAATAAGTTTGTTCTAGTTAATTCATTCTCAACACCAAAAAAAAAAAATGTTCATGATAAGAATTATTATTAAATAAGCCTAGAGTACAAGCCTAGAGCTCATGTGGGCATCACGCACAAGCCTATAGAGCTCATGTGGGCATCGAACACAGCAAAAAAAGTTGGCCTAGGTACTGTATAAGATGAGCTCAAGAGTTTACTACTACCTAACAGTAGAGAAATCTTGCAAGCTATCATCTCCAATAATGTAATGTAGATCAATAGGCTACCGTGCATATTTAAACAATATGGTATAGTGAGGTCCACGTTATAATGGCAGTGTTTGATTAGCAATGGTATTGCTATCCTTGTCCATCATTCAACAAAGCATATAGCGCTATCTCTTTCTCGCTTTGCTCTGTTGCCAGATCGTCTTTTAACAATGTAGAATTAATCATTAATCAACAAAATATGTCTTTTTAATTATGAGAATTCATTAAGAAAGTATTGAAAAATATAATTTTATTCTTCATAAAATTTAATTGATTATTTTAAACGAGAATGAACAGTTAATCTTACCTGTTATCTATTACAGTTAATCAACAGTTCAGTTAATCAAACAGTAAATCAATAAACCTGTATCAGCTTCCGTCTACAAAAGGCATTGACAAGACAGAGGATCGGCAACGTTGTTCTCCTATCTTTCTTCACTGCCATTATAATGTGGACCTCACTAAATTACTGCAAATCAAATCCATCTCCAATTGCTCAGAGAATTTATGTTAATTTGCGCTCACTGGCTATTCTAGGCATGACCTACTGAGGCAATTTCTCACGGAAAAAATACGGAAGTACAATAAACTGAATACGTTATCAACGGTACATTTGATTGTAGTCTATATGGAGACCGTTGCTCTGATTACCGTCTGGAGTTATTATTCTAGTTGACTGGAGGAGAACAAATCCTGTTTTCTTATTGGTGTGAGAGTCATAGAGTTATTATTCTAGGTGACTGAGGTGAGCAAATCCTGTGAGAGTCGCTTGTTATGAACAGAAATATATAAAAGGCAGGTATTAGCATGTTTTGCAAGGTTCAATGAACTCGCTAAGACTTTGGTTGTAACTCTAATAGTAATATAGGGCCGCCCACACCACAATCTGACCAAGATCACGCTAGCGTTAAGCGCGTTCCTGTTTGGCTTGGCAGCGGTCATTCCCTTTTTGGATCAATCTGGGGTTTGGCCTGAGCAGCCCTACTCATTAATTCATGACATTTCTACAAATGCTCGGAAAAATTCAATTCCTCGAAATTGCAAATTCTAAGTTACTCTGCAATATCAAAAGAGAACAGAGTAATTATATTACCATCAAATTTTTTATTATCACTTGATAATCTATATATATATATATAAAAGCGAAATGGCACTCACTCACTGACTGACTGACTGACTCACTCACTCACTCACTCACTCACTTGCAGAACTAAAAATCTACTCGATCAAAAACGTTCAAATTTGGTAGGTATGTTCAGTTGGCCCTTTAGAGGCGCACTAAGAAATCTTTTGGCAATATTTCAACTCTAAGGGTTGTTTTTAAGGGTTTAAAGTTCGTCTTTTAGCATGTATATTCTTCTTCTTCTCCCAATCTCTTAATTATAATTGAAATTTCCATATCATATATTACTATAGAACTATAATCTAGATAGAGTACCTCTTCGAAACAGTTGTTAACTGGCAACTAAATTAATAATTTTGTCAGGTTGGCATTAAGTTGAGTTGACTTTGTTAGGTTGGTACCAAGTTGAAGATTTAAATGCTCAAATGAAAAATACAGGCGAGCAAAGCGAGCCTGCTGATCTTATTCATGTACGATCCAGTCGGGGGTCCAGGGGGCGGAGCCCCCTTGCTAGACGGATATGGCAAGCGAAGCGAGCCTGACGGCTAGTGTCATTATATAGCCGAAAGGTGTCGTGAATAAATAATTAAAAAAGGAACTTGGATTTCAATTTTTATTTTTAATTATATTACTCTTGTAATCTTTTGGCAATCTTGTAATCATTTCTCATAAAAAAATTATGATAATTTTTCATATTGATCATTTCTCATATTGTAATCATATTTCTCATATTTTGGTAAGTGAATCCATTCTTTACATCATTTATAACATAAATATCTTAAATTCAGACGAATCTGCAAAATACATACTTATTTTGAATATGGTACCTCTAAAGAGATTCAGTTATAATGGCAGTATTTGATGAACATTGATATCACTATCCTTGTCTATCATTCGTCAAAGCAAACAGCGATACCACTTTCTAGCTCTGCAACGATGCCAGATTGTTTTTCAACAATGTAGAAATATGAATAATTAACAAAATATTCTATAATTCTATCACAATTATGGAAATTTATTTTTAAATGATTTAATATGATATTTCTTGGTGAATAAAAAAACATAATCCATTTTAATTAACGAGAATGTACAGTGAATATTACATCAGATATATCAGCACCTATAGAAGGCAGTGGCAAGGCAGAGATTCGGCAACGCTGTTCTTCTATCTTTCTTCACTGCTATTATAACGTAGACCTTACTATAGTGTAGGTACAAAACTGGTTATTTCATTTTTTATTTACAAGGTCAATAATGAAAAAATAGCACAATATAAAATTATATCGACTTGATTTTGTTAAAACCACTTGTTTATTAGAACAATTTGAGATAGCCTACTATATTCGGTTTTTACAACATTTAAATCTCTAGTGAATTTGAAACTTGAACATTGAGCAACAGAATAAACAGTGTGGGTGAATCCCTACGAACTACGATTGGCCATTAGCTGTCGTGTCGACCAATAGAGGCTGGTCTACTGCCAGCTCTACTGCTCTAATACAGCTCTACTGCCATTGGCTGAGACAAGACCATAACCATATTTGGAATAGTTGGGCGTGCCTCAGCTCAGCTAGGTCGACAGCTAATGGCCAATCATAGGGTTTCACCCACACTGTATATTCTGCTGCTCGATGTTTCAGCCTTTAGTTTACTGGAGATTGATAATGGTGTAACAACCAAATGTAAATCAAGTCGTTTACATTTGATATGGATATTTACAACACAGAAAAAACAAAATATTTATTAGAACTTGACAAACTGCAAACTTGACCTACCGAAATCTTGAAGAGTTTCGAATATGGTAGGCCTACAACCATCCTCGGTAAATTGAGAATGCAAAATTTATGTTAATCAGTTGAGTAGTTCAGACGTGATGATGATGCGTCATTCGTGAATTTCCTATCCCCTACATTTATAAGCCCATCCTTTCCTTTATAATATTAAAGACTAGCAGGTAACCCGTGCTCTGCTAGAAACTTATTGAAAGTTAACCTACTGAAATATTGATGAATTTAAAATAGGCTTGTACTTGTACCATACTCGGTAAATTAAGAATCTATATTCAAAATTTCAAGTTAATTAGTTGAGTAGATCAGACGAGATGATGCGTCATTCCTGAATTTTCTATCCCATACGTGTATAAGTCAATTCTTCCATCTATGATATTATAGATTATGACACTTTGGCGAAAAATGAGGTAATTTGAACTACCGGTAATTCAAAATAGTAGCAGTAGTAATACAGTAGCAGCTCGACTGTCGAGCCGGTCGGTTGTTTTTCGGTTGCTGTCCTGCTGTTATCGCTTCAGATAAGAACACTAGTCATTGTCACTGTCAATAAAGTGAGTTATACGATTTCGATGAATAAATTCTTCAATAATAATGCAAAAATGTGCTTGTTCAAGTTGCAATAATATTGTGGGTGAGGGAAAAGTTTCGCTTCGTTGTGCTGATTGTAAATCAATATATCACTACAGTTGTGCTAATATAAGTGAAACTAATTTTAAAAAAATATCGAAAGAAAATAAAGCAAAGTGGAAGTGTTCAGTCTGCAAAGCTGGTGGTAAACAGTGCACTAAAAAAATGGATGAGCAAATATTAGCAGAAATCAAAAACATTATAAGGGAAGAAATAAGAAGCAGTATGGGCCTGGAGGTGCAATCTCTTAGAGAAGAACTAAATAAGATGAATACTAACATGGTGGAATTCGGGAAATCGGTAGATATGTTCTCGGCTAAGATTGATGATTATACGCGTACAATTGAAACTTTTAAAAAGGAACATGTGGAATTGAAAAAAACTAATGCCATTCTTCAGATGAATTTAAGTGAAGTGCAATCTAGATTATGCGAATTGGAACAATATACGCGTAGGAACAATATTGAAATACATGGTGTGCCTTTAACAAAGAATGAAAATATATACGAAATTATAGACTCAACCGCTAGGGCATTAAAAATTGAATATCGGAAGGAAGACATCAATGCCGCACATCGCCTTGCTTTGGGTAAACATGGGATACCTCCTATAATTATATCTTTTCATAGTAGGGTGACCAAGGACAATTGGATAAGCTGCTTTAAAGAGCATCGCGAAGAAATAAAAAGTCTAAGAATGATCCAAAAGCCAACTTCCGTTCAACTAGTATAAATAATAATCTTACTGATGTCCCAGTGTTCATAAACGAGAATTTATCCCCACATAATAAGAAACTACTGTACGAGACCAAACAGTTAATAAAGAAGAACAATATTTCAAGTTTCCATGGACGAGAGGTGGAAAAATCTACATTAGAAGGGATGAAAACACCAGAGCGATAAGAATCCTGAATGTGAATCACCTACAAGAGTTCTCCAACAATGAAGTAAACCAGGAAATATAAACTTATTCAGATAATACTCATAGTTTAATTTTCTATAAATATGAACAGTTTTAACGAATTGTGTGAGGCTTTAGGAGAGGATGTGTATGCGACAGGAGTAATAGACGATTATATGAATTACAATCTACACTGTACTAATGGATTAAGTTCTATAAACTACCTGAATCTTCTGCACATGAATATTCGAAGTATTTATAAAAATTTTGATGAGTTTACTGTATGTCTCAATAACTTTAAATTGTCATTCGACATTATAATTCTTACGGAAACTTGGTATTCTGGTAATAAACCTATTGATTCCTATATGGATGAATATAAACTATTTAATAGGCAAACAAAATTGAACAAATGTGATAGTCTTTGCATGTTTGTAAAAAATAAATATAATGTAAATGTGGTGGAGTGTGAATTGGAGGAAGCTAATGCGCTGAGTGTAGTGATCGAATTAGATAAGGGTTTGATTATACAAATCATTGCAATATATAGGTCCCCTAATAGTAACACTGAGGTCTTTAACAATAGCTTAAATAATTATTTGAATACGCTTCCTAATGATAAAGATATTGTAGTTATTGGAGACATAAATATTGACTTGTTGAGCATGGATAATGAAGTACTCGAGTATATAAGTGTAATGAATTGTAATGGATTTAATTCACTAATTAACAAGCCAACTAGAATATCCGATAATAAACACTCTTGTATTGATCATATATTTCTCAGAAGCAAACCAAGTTTAATCGAACCGAAAGCCGCTAATATCTTTAAACAAACATCACTGATCACTTTGCGACCACACTTCACTTAAAAGTTGATGGTATAACATCCTCAAAATCCCCGTCACAGTCATTAGCTAAACTTACTAAAATTAATATGAGTAAACTTAAAGAATATCTGAATCAAGAAGAATGGAAAGCTCTGTATGATGATAATGCCATATACACAAATATTGATCCAATGGTTGAAAAATTTACTAATACACTTACTCATTATATACACCTTTCTACAACCGAGATAAAATTGAGACATAAGAAGAAACCGCTTAAACCATGGATTACACAGGGGCTGATTGAATCTATTAATAAAAGAGATAAAATTGCTAGGCAATTGAAAAAGGAACCATTTAACACCGTTTTGAAAAATCAATTTAAGACTCATAGGAATCTCTAAATAATTTGATATATAAAACAAAGTATGATTATTACAAAAATAGAATCAATGAGTGCGGAAATAATACTAAGAAACTATGGTCCCATATTAATGAACTTCTGAATAAGAAAGGAAACTCAGATGATGACATACAATAAAATTAAAAGCTCACGAATTGAATGAATATTTTGTAAATGTTGGAAAAACTCATGCAGATAAAATACCTAATTATGACAACAACCAGTCCTCATTTCAATTTGAATACAAGAAAGACAACTCAAGATTGAATGACTCATTTTCATTAAGACCTGTAAATGAAACTGAAGTAAAAAACGCAATACTTAGTCTAAAGAATAACACCAGTCCGGGTATTGACGGTATCAAAAGTAAAACTCTAAAGGAAATAGCCGACTTTGTCTCTGAACCACTCACTTTTATTGTAAATAGATGTTTTAAGGAGGGTATTTTTCCATCTTTATTTAAAATAGCCAAGATAAAACCTCTCTTTAAGTCAGGTGATAAGAAGCTACCGGAAAACTATAGACCAATTAGTATGGTGAGTTCATTAACTAAAATAATGGAGAAGCTAATAAAAAGACAAATTGTGGATTCTTAGAGTCACATAAGATAATTGAAGATCATCAATTTGGATTTCAAAATAATAAGAGTACTAACGATGCTTTAATTCAGTTCTCGAACTCTGTGGCAGATCATTTAAATAAAGGAAAGAAAACTCATGCTATCTTTATTGATTTGGCCAAGGCCTATGATACAGTATCTCATGAGCGCCTATATGTAAACTAGAAAGGGTTGGAATCAGAGGAACTACTTAAAATTATTTGATAGTTACCTTTCACGTAGGGCACAGATTCTAACTATTAATGACTCAGTTAGTGAAGTTATCAATGACTCTCCTACTGGCTACAGCCTACCTCAGGGTACAGTCTTATCACCAATCCTATTTTTGCTGTATGTAAATGAATTGTTGAAATTGGATCTGAGCGGGGGCGAGGTGTTTTCTTTTGCAGATGATACTGTTCTCTTGTTTTGCGGTGAAACATGGCACCAAGTGTATGGAGCCGCCTCAAGAGGCATCTCCTTACTAAAGAAATGGCTGGATATGAACTCACTAAGTTTGAATATTAAAAAAACAAAATATATTGCATTTTCAAGAAATATAACTGGCCAGGAAGATACGGCATGTAAACTGAAATTGCATATTAATTGTAATGATTTGATGTTAATACTGGTTGTTGTGATTGCCCCGAAATTGAAAGAACGAGTCACTTGAAATATTTGGGTGTTATAATTGAGCAGGGATTAAATGGAAGAAACACATAGATTACCTTTGTGATAGATTGAGGTTTTTATCTTATAAATTTTACAAACTAAGATCGATCCTTCGGCTACCAATGCTGAGAATGGTGTACTTCGCTCTGGTGCAATCATTGCTACAATATGGTTTGGTGGTTTGGGGAGGTACGTTCGATACGCATGTAGCTCCTTTATTTAGAGTGCAAAAAATGATAATAAAAACAATATTGAATAAACCAACCATTTATCCCTCAATGAGTGCTTTCAAGGATATTAGAGTCATGACAGTAAGACAAATGTATGTTTTGAGCGTGATTAAATATTTTTGTAGATACAATTTTAATTTTATGCAATTAAAAATAATGAAAATCATAGGACTAGGTATAATTTGTACAAATTCGCATCATATGTTTCAAACCTAACACTTATTCGTAAGCAATTAATTTATATAGCTCCAAAACTAATAAATTCTATTCCACCCGGGCTTATCATAGAACTACCTTCCAAAAGTGTACCAAGGAATATTAAGAAATGGATAACTGAGAGTAATTATTTTGATTTGTATATTGTGTAGATAATTTAATTTATATCCATTGTAATTGTACTACTATTCTGCTAAATTTAAGAGTCTCGATACATAGCTTGATTAATTCTCTTAGAATATAAGTTGTAATTTATTTATGTTATTTTGTATACATCTTTTTTTTTGTTTTAATTAGATGTGGATGACCGAAGTTTGACAATATGCTACTCCTACTGGCGAACAAGTGTTTTCACTTATGCCAGTGGTTTCATTTCACCTCTTGTACCTTTATTTTGTTGATAGAATGTAAGTAACTAGATTAAGGTACATTATCCTAAATTTTGTAATTGTTGAATTTTGTGGAGGAAATAAATTTGATTTGAATTTGAATTTGAAAATCAATCATTCGATATACATAGAGGCCACCATCTTATACTATATCACGTCATAATAAACAGCATCTGATGGAACAAGTTATTTGAAATATATCACTAATGACAATTGCTCAAATTGTGAAAGAACTATTTGAAAAAGGAAGTGAGATGTGCATCAACAAATTAACAATCAATGATAATGATTCATATGATTTGTGTAGGATTGAATATATTCCACTGTAACTTTCATTTCTGTAAAGGTAACGACGTGGCGACCATATAGCCAACCATCCACGCAATACACCTCATTAAGTACCTCTAGCAATCACTATAAATTGAGATGTGAATCGTGAGTCATTGAATGAGTTTATCAGAGCATAGCAACTGCATGCACAGCCGGAAGAATGAGTTTTAACTTGACCAAACGGTAAAAAACGGCTGTCCGTCATATCCTCCTCAGTACTAAAAACTTCATCTCACTCTCTATCTTTCTAACTCTCTCACTCACTCGCTCTCTCTCTTTCACGCTTACCTTGTTCAAATAATGGTAGAAACAATTTTAGAATACACTGTTCAAAAAGAACTCTCAACATGTGATGTGTCGAGTATGAATTATGTGAAGCTCTGTTATTATACATACACTAGCCGTCAGGCTCGCTTCGCTCGCCATATCCGTCTAGCCAGGGGGCTCCGCCCCCTGGACCCCCGACTGGGTCGTCCGAGAATGAAATCAGCAGGCTCGCTTCGCTCGCCTGCATTTTTCATTTGAGCATTTTTATCATATGTTAGGACAATCCGGTCGGGGTTCCAGACTAAACGGATATGGCGAGCGAAGCGAGCCTGACGGCTAGTAATATAATATTCCCAGGATTGAAGTAGTAGTGCCCAATCAATTTTTCCGCGATAAATGCATTTTAATCTTCAACTTGGTGCCAACCTAACAAAGTCAACTCAACTTAATGCCAACCTGACAAAATTATTAATTCAGTTGCCAGTTAACAACTGTTTCGAAGAGGTACTCTATCTAGATTATATTTCTATAGTAACATATGATATGGAAATCTCAAATTATAATTATTAAGAGATTGGTAGAAGAAGAATATACATGCTCAAAGACGAACTTTAAACCCTTAAAAACAACCCTTAGAGTTAAAATATTGCCAAAAGATTTCTTAGTGCGCCTCTAAAGGGCCAACTGAACATACCTACCAAATTTGAACGTTTTTGGTCCGGTAGATTTTTAGTTCTGCGAGTGAGTGAGTGAGTGAGTCAGTCAGTCAGTCAGTCAGTCAATGAGTGAGTGCCATTTCGCTTTTATATATATAGATTTTGAGTTGTAATTCAGATTCTGCCAAATAGGCTTCAAGTCTTTGGAGTTGTAAAAATATGAATATATTGAGAGATTAAAGAGTTTTTATGATTTATTTTTGAAAGCATATTAATTGCTAACATATTATGGAGAATACATTTTTCTACAGTGATATTGCAGCCATTTTTCTCCATCTGTAACTATTTTCCAAATACGACCACCCCTTCTTTCGGAGGAGACGATCATCGTCGGTCCCGACTACCTAAAAAGTAGTCGTCATCTTTTATCATCATCCCTCTCACTCATTGCCCACGTACAAGCCCAATAGCTTATGAAGGCTTCACCCTCAGTAAAATAAACCCCTAATTACTTTCCGCCATGAGAGTTTGATATTAGACTATTTTATTTGTTTTTTGTTTAGACTATTTTAATTATTTAGAATGTTGAACTTCATTGTTTGGTTTGAAGATGGAATGCTGGAAAACATAGCCAATGCATGAATAATCTCAAATAGCAGCCTGTAATTATTGTATAATAGATAAAAACGAGACAGAGCTTTCAGGCTATTAATATTGCATGTATTTTATTCTTGATGTATTGAATTTTTCACCAGTTCTCACAATCAACTTTAACTTCATCATGTCATTCTCTAATTATTTTCCGATACTACGTACCGTATTAGTTACCTTACCTAATTCATACCACAATCATAAAAATCTGGTGTGGCGCACTCACACAACTTTCCTTGCTCATTGAACTGTAAGCCCCATTCTTAAAGGAGAATAATTTATGGGAATAACATAATGACGATTGGCAGCAACATATTTGAAACTACGATCACACTACTGTATATGTCTATATATAATTGTTTTCAGAGTACTTTCTATTTTGTGTAAATTGTGAAATTCGATGATATTTTTAAAAGTCGTCAAAACAGCTGTTCTACAGATGAAATATCTCGACTATGTGTTCTTTTTCTGAACTGCTCTATCTACCTACATCATGCACGAGAGGGATGTTACAAAGTCATTTCTCAAGGATGGGGTGGACCCCCCATTAGTTTCCCAGAAAGTAGACTCATGCCAGGTAATAGAGCTGATAAATAACTATACAGGGTATGAATTTGAAATAAATCGGTCAAGTCATTTTTGAGAAAATTGTGAAAAACATGGTTTTTTAGTAATTATCCGCCATTTTTCTCAAGAATATTACGGAGCTCCTGCAATTTTCCCAGAAATGAGACTCATGTCAGTCGATAGGGCTTATGAATAGCTATCCATGGTATGAATTTGAAGAAACTCGTTAGAGCCGTTTTCAAGAAAACCGTGAAAAACATGGGTTTTCAGTAATTATCCGCCATTTTCTCCGCCATCTTGAATTTAATTTTATTGAATTTCTTATTGTCGGATCCTCACGGTATAAGGACCTTAAGTTTGAAATTTCAAGTCAATCGGTTAATTAGGAATGGAGTTATCGTGTTCACAGACATACACACATACACACATACCACCACACAGACCAACACCCAAAAATCATGTTTTTAGACTCAGGGGACCTTGAAACGTATAGAAAACTTGAAATATCAGGGTACCTTAATTTTTTTTGGAAAGCAATACTTTCCTTACCTATGGTAATAGGGCAAGGAAAGTAAAAAATAATGGATATTACTGTTATAATTTGAATGACTTGTACATGTATCAAATGAGAGCTGATGAATCGCTTTATAATTTATATTTTATTTATGTGGGACAAAGAATATAATTTTTTACAAATTAGGAGAGACAGGATCACAAATAAAGTTTGTAATGTTGAATAATGTTTGCAATGGTATCTTTCCTCTATGATTCAACTCACACCTAGAGAAAATGGAATAATGGTATTGACATTGACGATTAATGTGGAAAACACACTAGACCCAGCAATAAGGAGAGATTTTATGACTCACATCGGCCCACCTGAAGTTTAAATTTATTGTGCGGAATCCTACAAGAGTTCACAGACTTCACGTGGGTGATGAGAGAAGCAGTGTCGATAGGAAAGTATCAACGATGGGGAATCGAACGTAATTTCTCCACTGCCATTATAATATCGTGGTTCTCACTTGGGAAGCAAATTGAGAATCAGTAGGAGTGAGTGTTCTGGATTAATGTTTTGCACTTTTGTGCAGAGATATTTTGCCAGCCATGAGATATTTTAAGAGATATTTTTTTTACCTGGGCGGTCTCGTAGGCGATCTTGTTCCACTGGGAGGGAGAGAGAGCGCGGTCAGGTCGTGACGGTGGACTTCGCTGCAAATGTGGCGGTAGCGCGGCGTTTTCTCGTTCCCATCTCTGCGAAAAAATGACAGAAAATAAGAAAACTAATTTTAAAACATCATCTAATACTCAGAATTGAGCTTTACAAAATCATAAAACAAATGACAGAGAATAAGAGGATTGATTTTAAAATAGCATCTAATACTCAAAATGAGCTAGGTAATTTTCAACATGTCAGTTTTCAGGATCTGTAACTAAATTAACATAATTAAATAAAACTATCATTAATCTTGGTATCGTGTACTTTTCTCTCCGTTTTCCAGAGTTCAGATTTATTTCTACGGATTTGCAGATTTGACGCCAGTGGGGACTGACTCCCCAATCGGGCTTCATTTTTTATCGGGATTTATTTTTGTGCTGTATTGTATTGTTTGACACGACCACAGGTGTCAGTAAATACAATCTTACGAGTGGACATGTTATCATTCAATGAGTAAATTTGCAGTCACCCTTACAAAATATGATTGATCAACTACTCAGATGTCATCGTAAGGTTGCCAAACTTTCAGACGTATTTGAGGAATAGTAATTTGTCTCGTTACTTTATTGAAGTCTCCTGGTATTACCCATTATATAAATAATATAATTAGGTATATCTACAATACATTAATAGTAATCAATTCAGTAATGAGTTTGGTAATCAAACAAATAATAAATAATATAATTAGGTATATCTTCAATACATTAATATTTATCATTTCAGTAATGAGCTTGGTAATCAAACATCAAATCATATCCATTTCTTCTTAATTTTACACTGTTACGTTTGTTCTCGAATATTATATATTTTAATAAATAAATTAGAAGTGCAAATTGCAATAGAATTATTCCAAAATTTAATAAAATTAATATATTTTCAGGGTACATATTTGCGGATACCCTATGTGGAGGGGGGGTTTCACTCATTCCATCACCCTATCTCTTCACTTCACATATAAAATTCCAAGTAGAATACAGGGAATAATGTACGAGATATAATATTACACAACTCGTAGGTGTTATATATTATCAGTTAGATTCCGAACGATCGTTTAGTAGGTTTACACAATATTTGTTCATACAAGCCACATTTACGTACATAGAACAGACTTCTCAGAAGGTATCAGCTAATAATTTTATTAATCAATTATTTGATCTTATCTATCTATATAATTATTTTACTTTATCAATTTTCTGTTTTTTTCTCCTCAATATTCATATTGATTAAAACTTTTACAATATTTCCATTACTAAATAAATCCTTAGTTTAAATAACGAAATTAACGTTTTGGTAGAGAGTTAGTGGGGAGGATATTTTTAATATTCTTCCCAAAGAATGGACATTGATATGTCCAAAGCTCCGCCAATTATGTAGATGTATAACAATATGATTATTATCTATAGTTATTATATTACAAATTGCTTTTTCATATCATATACAGTTCAATAGTTATTTTCTTAGTCTATATTATGTAAATTCATCTATAACTTTGCTGTATTGTAAGCTATTGTATATAAGTGTATAAGCCAGTATATATTGTACCTAATCTACATAAATAAATAAAGTACTCAATCAATCAATCAATCAATCAATCAATCAATTATGACTATGTTTATCATAAGTATGATTGAGTTGGGAACAATATTGTGATGTCATCATCATTGTGGTAAAAACACATGCTGCGTCATATATTGCTTCAATTGAAGTTAGCTATATGTATTTATTCAAGTCGGTGGGTAGAGAGCCACGCCCCTTTCTAGCGGAAGTTGTATGTTTTTATTGCTTCTGTTTTCTGCGATGAGAGTAGCCTACTAAAAGTAGTCTATAGATTATGAATTAGAATTACAAACGTTGTTCAAGTATGATAGCATCTCAAGGATGCTCATATCAGAAGAGCTTGGGTTGTTTGTAAATTCAAGAGCAAATTGTAGGTGCTGTAACTGCTAGTTGATGAGAAATAAGTTGATTGAACCTATCTTTGTAAATATTCTTGAATGGAGAAGTATCAATATTAACTATCAATATTATTAATTGAACCTCATCTCCACGCTGCTAAGATATTGACCGAACGCAGTGAGGTCTATGTTTCAACTCGGATTTTCTTTCGTCTGTCTGTATGTATGTAACGCATTTATACGGCCAAACGCGTCCATAGAACTCTATGAGATTTGTCAGGAATAATTTTTTTTTAACCGCACGTCGATGTATACACAAGGTTTTTTAAAATTTTGAATCTTGAGGATAATGTTAAAGGAGAAGGGGTTACCTCCATAATCCGATATCATTATATTGTTTATATATAATAGTATAATATAATTCAAAATTTCAAAAAACCTAGTGTATACATCGACGCGCAGTTAAGGCTGTGCAAAGGCTAAAAATAAACTTTCTACTCGTGATACTTTTCAAAGGTTTCCGATTTGTATATCATCAAACTATAAAAATGAAAAAAAAAATTCTGATCATCACTTCTTGAGATATGAACGCCTAAAGTTTAAATTTTTGGGACAGAACATTTCAAATTCGGTAAGAGATAAATCTATGAGATTTGGAGGATAGATTCTTCATGGAATAACTGATCTAGTAAAATGAAATTTTTCTGATAATATAATTTTTAAGATAGTTATTCAATTTACTAAAAATAACCAAAAATAACTTTCAGTTGAGTTATTTTTGGTAAATTGAATAACATTTCAAAAATTGATATTTACAGAAAATTTTTGTTTTACTAGATTAACAATACCATGAAGAATCCATCTTCTAAAACTCATGGATTTATATCTTACCGAATTTGAAATGTTCCGTCCCAAAAATTCAAACTTCAGGCGCACATATCTCAAAAAGTAATCATCGAAAAAAAAATTTTGATGATCACTTTTTGAGATATGAACGCCTAAAGTTTAATTTTTGGGACAGAACATTTCAAATTCGGTAAGTGATAAATCTATGAGATTGGAGGATAGATTCTTCATGGAATACTGATCTAGTAAAATAAAAATTTCTGATAATATAAATTTTTAAGATACGGTAGTAGTTATTCAATTTACTAAAAATAACCAAAAATAACTTTCAGTTGAGTTAGTTTTGGTAAATTGAATAACTTTTTCAAAAATTGATATTTTCAGAAAATTTTTGTTTTACTAGATTAACAATACCATGAAGAATCCATCTTCTAAAACTCATGGATTTATATCTTACCGATTTGAAATGTTCCGTCCCAAAAATTCAAACTTCAGGCGCACATATCTCAAAAAGTAATCATCGAAAAAAAATTTTGATGATCACTTTTTGAGATATGAACGCCTAAAGTTTAAATTTTTGGGACAGAACATTTCAAATCGGTAAGTGATAAATCTATGAGATTTGGAGGATAGATTCTTCATGGAATTACTGATCTAGTAAAATAAAAATTTCTGATAATATAAATTTTTAAGATAGTTATTCAATTTACTAAAAATAACCAAAAATAACTTTCAGTTGAGTTAGTTTTGGTAAATTGAATAACTTTTTCAAAAATTGATATTTTCAGAAAATTTTTGTTTTACTAGATTAACAATACCATGAAGAATCCATCTTCTAAAACTCATGGATTTATATCTTACCGAATTTGAAATGTTCCGTCCCAATAATTCATACTTCAGGCGCTCATATCTCAAAAAGTAATCATCGAAAAAAAAATTTTTTCCTGAGAAAACTTTTCCATTCTGATAGCTTAATGATATACAAATCGAAAAACTTGGAAAAATATCACGAGTGGAAAGTTTATTTTTAGCCTTTGCACAGCCTTAACAAAGGAACATCCCTGCCAAATCTCATATAATTCTTCTATAAACTATATATTATCATCTACTCTGAAGATAGGATTAGACAGACTTAGAATTATTCATAATCAATCACCTGACAATTGGATTATTCATTGCATGAATTAAACAGATGTCTGGAAAAGTCGGTGATCAGGTAATACCAGATACTTGATAAATGAGAAAACCGCGTGAGGTCTACTTTTAGAATCTGCTTGTCTAATTAACAAATAATAATTCACGTAATGCCCTCACTTAATCATTATCAATTGAACGGTATATACGGGTACTGACAATAAATTATCAACAATGATGCAATAAACCTTGAGAATAGTATTAACGTAATACCATGCATACTTCATATATTATGACTAATTATACACATTGAGGTGGATATGATCAATTGCACATTAGCTTTCTCATTTTCCTGTCAGAAACTACCAATCAACTTCCTTATTTTATAAAAAAAATATCGGGGGACTGAGCTTCGTTCATATATGAAGTGTGAAAGCATAGAAAATTTGTAACTAAGATTGAATTTATAGTTTATATATTTTTTTTCAGTCGTACAATTATTTTTACAGTTATATGAGGAGTCACAACAGGCTTATGCCCAAAACTGTCCCTTTTCAAATTTATACTACAGTCCAAATCAAAATCTAGGTTAAGCTACTATCACTCATCAAAATAACAAGTTATTCACACTTCAAAAAACAAACACATCATCAATACAAATAGATATACTATGAATTCGATTTAGAATGATATACTATGTTTGCTACAATATTTGTTAATATACTATGTATTATTCTACACTAACAGCATCTAGTTACTATTTTAGACTTCCTGAAGTAAACATGTTTTCTAAAAAAAGATAAATAAGTTTTTCTTGCTGGATTATTCTTCGCGTGAGATCAGCTGAGGAATAACCCACACATGCACTCGCTAACTCACTTCCATTACGGTTTCGACAGACGACAACATTTTCAGCTGTTTTTCCAAGGACGTATTTATCATTTTAATGTCCTTCAGCGAGTTATCCCAGGGTTGAGACCTAGTGCAATCGAATTTTCATATAATAAACCAACTTTGTTCCAAATTTCGTTAGAATCGTTAAATCCGTTTTCGAGATCCGGTCACATACAGAAATAGCTCGTTTAATAGTATAGGATATTTTTCTGCAATCGGTTACACTTCAATAGCACAGATAACTCACAAACTATAACACATGTAAACTATATTATATAATTAACTATAACAAGTCCATATGTGCATATACAGTTGCAGCAGTTCCACCTACTTCATGCAGATGAATAGAGTAGAACTAAGTCGATATTATGAATGAGTCTATACAGTATGTCTACTAATGAATGACAGAGTGAATGTAAGAAAGTATTGTGAACATGCCAACATTCATAAGATTTCTATTATAGAGGTTTCTATTCACTATACATGAACGCAAAACCATACAAATATTTTTCAATGGAGCTTCCGCATTGACTTGAGATTGAAAAGCTTATAAGTTTCTCCTACAAATGAGGGGCAAAGATCTTCCAGTACAAAAAAGTTAAGGTCATTGTCACAACTTGTGGGGAATGACATGCTTCAAGTTCAGAGTGATAAAGGTGACTTTCCATGAGTCACACTTTCATAGAAGTTCAATATGGTGCTGTATTATCTTCAGCTTTAGCATCAACTCGTGTCTGATTCTAATCTAATGGAATAGTTTTTCAGCTCTCATAGTAATTCTTGACTAATAGTAACAAATTTAAATTGATCATGAACGGGTAAATTGTTATTTCACCAGGAATACTCCAGTTGACAATGAAATGCTGGAACATGGGAACTCATAGTTGTCAAGGTATTTTCTCCCTCTTTCTTCCAGCACACATCATTTTAGCAATATTGTCTTTGAATGTGTTAATATCGTTGTTACTGTTATTGTTATTGTTTTGTTGTATATTGCCTTTTATCATTGTATTTTTGTGTGTTGTGAATAAGTTGAATTGAATTGTGTTTAATAGTTGAATTAAATTGAATTGAATAATTGAATTGAATTGACTCGATTAATAGTTTCTATTATGAAAAATGTTATACGCAATAGCTACCATATTTTACAAGGTTTTTATAAGGTTCTTGAGGAAGAGACAAGGCTAAAGAATGGTATTGCTATTGCAGAATCTTTCTTCTCAACATTATCCTCAATTTAATTAGTCTGCTTTTAAGCCGAATTGAATTTAGTCTGCTGAAAAATATAAGCCCTTAACATTCAATGGAAATTTTGGAAAACAAAAATATGAACCCTCAAATTAATGGAAAAATGTAAAATTAGGTAAATTGTCATAACTAAAATGAGATAACTCGAGCGTCAAGTTTGATAATCGATTATGAGCTTTATCTTGCGTTTGAAATACTGGCTTTTGACTTTTGATTCTTGATAATTTGCCTCATAGAGAACACTACTTTAATTAGTTTTCAGAGAATACCCTCATGGCGGTGAATTTCCCAAGAAAAAGTGATAGGCCTAATCAGTTTTCCAACCTTTCTTTTTCAACTTTTCCATATTGAGGTGATTGGGAGAATGACGAGTGAAAATCGAGTGAAATTTGGTGAAAATGAGAGAATTGTGACGAAGTAGTAGTTTTTATGACAGAATCATCCATCAGGTTTTCTCAAATAATCATCAGGTTTAGATTTGGAGCGAACTCTCAATTAATTGGGTCTGTTGTGTAACAGAGAGTCCTTGTCAATTTGTCGCGAGGAGACACAGAGGCTCTTCTCTCAATAATTATCATGGTTCTCTTTCTTTTTCTCTCTCTTTTCCTTCTCTGTCTCTCCTCTCTCTCGCTCTCTCACTCACTCTCTCTCGCTCACTCATTCTCTCTCTGTCTCTCTCACTCTCTCTCTCTATCTTTATTTATTCCTTTCTTTCTTCTTTCCTACTTCTATCGAAATAGTCTATGGATATTGAACTGACTTTTCTACCGTTTTCACATTTCTCTTTTTTCTTATTGTATTCTTTTCACTGACTTAAATTCGAAAGAAATTTTGAATTTTTTCCTTTGTTTCATTTGCTATTTGAAATTTTTTTATCATTTTGTAAAATTAGTTTGTTTTCTTAATCTTATAATCATATGCATCGTTTGCATGCATTTTCACAAAAAAATATTCTTCATTTTGACCTGGAAATGTTAAACGTATTATCTCTCTCTCTCTCCAAAGCTCCGCCAATTTATGTAGATGCATACCAATATAATTATCTACAGTTATTACAGATTGCTTTTTTCAATAATTTTCTTCTATATTATGTATATTCATCTATAATTTTGCTGTATTGTAAGCTATTGTATATAAGTGTATAAGCCAGTATATATTGTAATCTACATAAATAAAGTACTCAATCAATCAATCAATCAATCTCTCTATCTATCTATCTATCTCTTTCTCTCTTCTACAACAGTGAGATTAACCTTAAACTATCAGCATTGGTTTAATGAGCAGCGTTAATGTGCTTTTATGGGAAATGCTGACACCTTGAAATGAGTCTCACAATAAAAAAAGCCAGTAGATTGATAGTTCCTGGATGTCCTGACCGCCTATAGTGCGGTCCACGTTATAATGGCAGTATATGATTAACATTGGTGTTGCTATCCTTGTCTATCATTCGACAAAACAGATAGCGCTATCCTTTTCCAGCTCCACAAGGTCGCTAGATCGTTTTTCAACAATGTAGAAATATTATTAATTAACAAAATTGATTCTTCTTATTCAATCTCAACAAAATTATGAACATTTATTCTCCCTCTCTCTCTCACTCTCTCTCTTTTTACGGTTCTCAACTCTCTCAACTCTCTTTTTTTACGGTTAAGTGCTGAAGGGGAGGGTATCCTTGATACCCTCTCTGAGAATGGACTTCTTAAGGTCCAAACTTCACCGTTTCATGTGAAAACATTACAGTAGTACCTTAACTTTTGTATTTTTCATCATTTTTCTTGCTCAATATTATTGTAGAACTCATTAGTTTAATATGATTCACCATGTCATTTTACCGCTAGTGGTATCTATTTTTAACGCTAGGACGTAAGTTGAATTATGTTTTGTTAAACACATGAATAAAGGAATCTGAATCTCAATCTGAATCTCTCTCTCGCTTTGCTCTGTTGCCAGATCGGCTTTAAACAAGGTAGAATTAACAATTAATTAACAAAATATTTCATCTTAATTTAGGAAAATGCATCATTGAGCAATTGAAAAATATATTCCCTTGAGGAATAAAGTATAATTGATAATTTTTATCAAGAATGAAAAGTTAAATTTAATTATTCTATCATTTGAGAACATATTTGCTTGGAGAATGAGATATAATTCATTATTTTAAACAAGAATGAACACATCAGATATACCGGCACCAGCAATCATCTATAGAATGCAGTGGCAAGGCAGAGAATCGGCAACGCTGTTCTTTACTGCCATTATAACGTGGACCTCACAGTAGGCTCACTTCCCGTGTCCTGTCGATTCTATAGTGAGGTCCACGTTATAATGGCAGTGGAGAAAGATAGGAGAAAAACGTTGCCGAACCACTGTCTTTTCAATGCCTTCTATAGACGGTAACTGATACAGGTTTATTGATGTAATATCAACGGTTCATCCTCGTTTTAAATAATCAATTATATTTTATTGAGCAAGAAATGATATTTTTTGATAATTTTAAATTGAATCTTCATAATTAAGATGAATTTTTTTGTTAATTGATTATCAATTATTCTACATTGTTAAAAGACAATCTGGCAACAGAGCAAAGCGAGAAAGAGATAGCGCTATCCGCTTTGTTGAATGATAGACAAGGATAGCAGTACCATTGCAAATCAAACACTGCCATTATAACGTGGACCTCACAGTAGGCCTATTTCCCGTCGCGAGTCTTGCATCCTTCCCACTTTTGTCGGTTCTATTTTCCGGCGACCTCCTTTCGAAGGCACCCGGTCGAGGCCTGATCCTGAAGGATGTTCCATCGGGAAAGTGAAATGATGTTGGGCAAGCAGCTGTGATGACGATTTCTCGAGTTGTCACGTGGTTGACGGCCGCAATCGGTCGACCGTGACACGGCGACTCAGTCGGACCACTGAATGCGTCCAGATGCGATTCAGTCGCCTGCCACCGCCATTTTTCATTCAACTCTTTCTCATCTCATCTCGTCAACAAGATACACGATTTTGAATTATTATTATATGGTCGAGTTTGTCTGAACTGAAGATTGAAGGGGAGGATTATTGCTAGATGAATGGAGAATGTACGGTGTACAAGTGTATTAATTCTTCTTCTTCTTCTTCTCTTCTTCTTCTTCTTCTTCTTCTTCTTCTGCTTCTCCTTCTCCTTCTTCTTCTTCTTCTCCTTCTTCCTTCTCCTTCTTCTTCTTCTTCTTCTTCTTCTTCTTCTTCTTCTTCTTCTCCTTCTTCTTCTTCTTCTTCTTTTCTTCTTCTTCTCCTTCTCCTTCTCCTTCTCCTTCTCCTTCTCCTTCTCCTTCTCCTTCTCATTCTCCTTCTTCTTCTTCTTCTCCTTCTCCTTCTTCTTCTTTTTCTTCTTCTTCTTCTTTTTCTTCATTCATTTCAAACTTTAACAACCAGTAGACCGACCTATAGCGTATAGCTGTATTAGCTGTATATGGTACTACTTCATTTATACTACTTTTTTTCGAAGCAAAACAGTCAATCATGATTATGATATCGAGGCATATATTTATAGTTTTGAAGATATGGCAAGACTTGAAATTATTGTGAATTTGTTCCAGAAGTGAGCCTTATTTGAAAAGGAGTTTTTTGCGCGTGAAATTAACAGATGATAAATGAATAATTCATTGACAATGTTTAAACTGCTAAAATTTCATAAATATAATGAATGAATCTTTTTCGCAGTTTGAACAAAGTGAGTGAACCGTTTTCCAGCTAGATTATACCTATTTATCCATTTCTTTTATATCAATTTCACGCGCAAAGAACTCTTTTTTCATTGAGGCTGACTTCTGAATTGAATACACAAAGCATTAGCCTACATTTGTTTGATGCTACAATTGACAATAAACTATTCAATCAAATTTACAAGGAGAAGAAAATACTTTCAATTTTATCAATTGGAAGAAATAGGAAAGATATATATAGTTGCTATTCATGAGTGATGGAAGCATTCTAGTCTGAACGAAGAAACATTCACTAAGGAAATTTCATTTTTAACTAGATTAAATCTACATCAAGTCTTGTTTCTTTCTAATTCCGTTCATTTTGAGTTTAAGCCACAAACTGATTGTATTCCTTCATTCTTTCTTTTCAGCACACCCCGCTATGAAGCCTGTTTTTGTATTTTATTGGAAATGTATTTTTGATTGTGATTTTTTTGTGTTTTGATTTCTTTTATGTATATTGTATTGTGTTGATTTGAATAAAATTGATTTATTGAATTCAGTTTGAGCTTTTTCTGTGTGAACGGCTCCAGCAATCACTTTTCCATGTAGACAAGAAATTAAGTAGAGTTTTCTTAGCATGAAAGGTGTGACGCACGATTCAACTCAACTCGCTCTCAATGTATGTCGTATGATCTTCTTAGGTACGGTATACTTTTAAGACAAAATAAAATAGTTTTAGTTTTTTTTTTTACTCATACACACACTTTTACAGTATCCACTCTCTCTACATTAAGCCTACTAATCATTCTTTTACGTTCGTTTTATTTCAGCTATTATTCTATCGAGCGATTTTCTAGTGGTGTGACGTAGGCAGAAGTTCAACAATCGAAGGAAAGCACTCCACAGTCCACACACCTTATCGGGAGTTTCCTGGTCACCACTACTTGTTAGCATACTGGAGCACGGAATATCCGCATAAAATTACCTATTATAAGTGTTGCTTTGTAGAGAATGGCAGTGCTGGAAATAATTCTCGTTTCTTTTCCCCACGGATACCTATTTCTATACTGAGCTAATGAACTAGAAATGGATATAGGCCTACTAGGAATATACTGAATATACTGAATATACTGATATATGCCTATACTGAATAGAAGTTAATGGGATACGGTACTCTACCTTTCTAGTTGTGAATGTATCCATAAAAAGGGGTTATTATTATGATCTTCTTCTTCTTCTGCTTCAATCGTCCTATTGGTTGGCAGCTTTCCATATTTGTCTGTCCAGAGCCAGCTGTTTTAGTTGGGTATAGCTCTGGACCCCAAGATCCCGGGTTATCTGCTTCAAATATTGTAGCCGGGGTCTTCCACGAGCCCGTTGTCCACTGATTGCACCTTCCATTATTGTTAGCGTGAATTCGCTGTGTCTTATAATATGTCCTATCCAAGAATGCCGTCTGTCCCTAAGAGATTTCAATAGAGTTTTCTGTGTCTCTTCAGCCCTTTGAAATACTTCTTCATTTGTTATTCTATCGGTCCATTTTATTTTCAGCATTCGCCTCCAACACCATACTTCAAAATAATGCATTAATTGCCTTTTCTTCCGCCTTACCGATAGTCCATGTCTCTGAGCCATATAGTGCAATACTCCAGATACAACTCTTTATAAGTCTCTTTATCAAATCCAAATTCAGACTTTTGGAGGAAAGCACATTCCGTTTATTGATGAAAATGGCCTTGGCTTCTCTTATACGGCGCTTTATGTCTTCTTTGTCTTTTCCATCCTCTGAAATAATGCTACCTAAGTATTTACATTTTTTTACTTGTTTGAGGGCGTTATTCTCTATCTTTACTATTTCAAAATCAGGATTCTTGGAGCAGATCATCACTTCTGTCTTAGCCTTATTTATCTCCATGTAAAATTCTTTTTTGAGAATGTCATGCAAGGTATTCAGTGCTCTCTCTAGATTACCTTTATCTTGTGCCACTATTGCAATATCGTCTGCAAAGCGGAGCATTTGCACTCTTAATCAATTTACCTTGATTCCTGAACAATATTCCTTACATTTATTGACAGCCTGTTCTACATAGATATTGAACAAAAGCGTTGACAAACTACAACCCTGCCTTATTCCTCTCTTGATGGCAGCTTCTCTTCTATTATTATGATAAAGAGATATAATATTATGTTATACTAGTAGTTCTGTGAACAGTAGACCTCGCGCTCAGTAAGTTACATTGGCCTGTTGTTATGTTTTTCTCAAAAATTAATAAATAATCGATCAATTTGAAATGTCTAGAAAAAATCCTAAATAAACATAGAGCTTTCTGTCCTATCGTACCGTGACGTGTCGTCCCGGAATGTGAGTGTGAGCGCTGTTATCAGGTCTGGCTGCAACTGTCTACAACGTTGATGGAAAGATACAATTTTCAAGATGTTCTATGTTTTTGAACAGGTAGTATTATAGTCAACTGTCTACTAACGTTGATGGAAAGATACATTTTCAAGATGTTCGATGTTTTTGAATGGGTAGTATTATAGTCCACTAGACAGCTGATTTATGATAAATAATTCTATAGTCTGATTTTCACGGTAATATGGGCGTATGAAGGAGGCTCCTTTTCCCTTTTATATTATCCTTGAAATTCAAAATTTCCAAAAACCTTGTATATACGTCGATGCGCAATTTAAAAAGAAACATACCTGTCAAATTTCATGAAAATCTATTACCGCGTTTCGCCGTAAATGCGCAACATATAAACATATAAACATTAAGAGAAATGCCAAGACGTCGACTTGAATCTTAGACCTCACTTCGCTCGGTCAATAAATAATAACACAGTATAGACTTAATATACACGTTGTCCCACGAAGAGGTTTACAAGTTTAATTTTATATAACATGTCCATTCATGCACCGAACTTTTTTAAATTTTACACAGTTTACAAAGAAGGTTCTGAAAATATTCTGGGAAAATTTCAGCTCTCTAACCTTTGAAGAAACAAAATGGCGGCATATTGAAAATTTTACCAATTCGCTTCCTATAAAAACTACTTTCATGAGTTATATGATTTGTTTACTTCGTTGCGGTAGTCTTGACTCATTTGATGGTACCAGGAATGGATCAAGCAATCTTCCAACCAGATGGTGCTAGGTGCTCCACCTCATTTCGCAATTCGAATTAGTAAATGACAAACTTCATGGCCGTTGGATTGGTCATGGAAGTGATTTTTTAAATTGGCCACCCCGATCACCAGATTCAACTGTTTGTGACTACTTTTTATGGGGTTACTTGAAGGGAAAAGTTATACCCAAAGCTTCAATAATTATGAGGAACTAAAACGATCAATAGAAGAGGAACTTCTCCGGATACCGCGGAGTTTCTTTGTAAGAGCTTACGAATCATTTCTTAAGCGCTGTTATCAGTGAGTTGCTGTGGTTGAATTTCAATTTGTATAATTTTGGACGCAAAAAAATATGAACTAGCAAATAGCCTACTATCTCCCAATTAATCGCAATATATAGGAGAAACAAATAATAAATAATTCGATTTCATCAAAAACAATTATTAAACAAAATTAAAATCAATTATTTTCAGCGTGTCTTTCTTTTGGTTGTGGAGCCATAATAAAAAAATATCAAGTTAACTATTGAGAGAATCACTGTGTTTTATCTTTTAAATAGATGTCTGTCCCTGGTGAATGTCATGCGCCTGAAGGGCTTTTGAAAATTGGGAAAGGTCAGAGGGCAACTTTCATTCAAACGTTCCTATTCTTCATTGAATGTTTGCATTCAGCTCTCTGTTAGAGACCACTTTAATCGATTTTTCTTAACGTCTCGACTCAGCATATAATATATAGTCCAATCAAGTGTTCGAATACGGCTGATTCAAACTACATCAGTTACTATATTGAGAACTAGCAGGTAACCCATGCTTCGCAAAGGTTCATTTTAAAACTTGACAAACTGAAAACTTGACCGAGTGAAAACTTGAAGAGTTTGAAATAGGACTACAATCATCCTCGGTTTATTAAGAATCTATATGCAAAATTTCAAGTTAATCAGTCCAGAAGTTTAGACGTGATGATGCGTCAAACATCATTTTCCTATCCCGTACGTGTATAATAATAATTCAAGAAATTTACAATTCAAGAAACGATATAATATACTTACCTACTAAAAACAAACAACAAAATATATAACCATACTAAACAATAAAACTCTTGAGCTATCACAATTTTATTCTTGTATCAGATAGGAAAGAGCTTACATAGGCAACAAAGGCCTGTGCGTAAGCTCGAGTTATCATAACAATATGCGTTATATCTATAATTATAAAGAGAGATCTCAATTTTTATTAGAGATCTAAACTAAATTAAAATAATTTTCAATGAGCCAGTTCATTCCTTTATTATAGTTTACATAAGTTCTTCAACTTGGTGCTAACCTAATAAAGTGACAGAACTCAAATCTTGTTCAGAAACCTCCCTCAACTTAATGCCAACCTAACAAAATTGGACTGGTTATTAATTTAGTTACCAAATTTAACCATCTGTTTCGAAGAGGTCTCTAGATTATAGTTCTATATTATCATATGTATTCATGTCCCATAAATGAAAATTGATAATAATTAGTTCTGAAAAGTCTAGAAGGAAAATTGAAATTTGGGCTTCGAAGTGCACGAGATTGATATTTTCAGAATCTATGAGCAAAATTAGGAGATCTAAATCATTCACGGTTTTCCGGTTTGCAATCCACAAGTTGACATGTTTTGATGTGAACAAACACAACCTTACTCTCTCTTATTATATTTGTAATTTTTAAATAACTGAAAAATGTGATTAAAATTTCACATGCTTTTGTGCTACCGGGATTATAAGGAAGTACAAGTGAGAATAAATGACAAGTAATTTGTTTGGAATAAAGTTGTTTCTGTTAAAATAATACCATAGAGAAAATAAGAGCAACATTTGGACTGTTGTATAACTTAAAATTGGAACCGTTTTGGGCTCATAAGCCTGTGTTACTTTTCTGTAAGTTGTGTAAATTTGAATGATTAAATAAATATAGCATAAGAGTATATCCCACGGTATAGGGTGTGATATGTTCTCATGCTATCATTTCTACATGATAATGCATAACTGACGATGAGCTGTCCTAATAATTTTATTCAATCTACTTCTGAATTACCTTTATTTTAGCCTACTGATCTTTGAAGAAATGATAAAGTTATGCAAATCAAATTGATCTCTGATTACATTTATGTTAAACTTCAATAATTGTAAAAAGAGGTTGTTATACAGAAAAATCAGCCAGTAATTGATTCTCTCCTACAGAGTTTTATTCATCAGATGGAAATTACTGAGATATTGCAATTATTCAAATGCTAATGAATTATTATTATTAAACGAAAATCCCAATTAAATGCTGTGAATCACCCCGAAGACTTCTGCTACTGCAAATATTGACAACAGGGTAAATAGCCAGATGGAAATTCGAAATTATTTGTCAGCCCGGGAACATTTGCAAAAAATTTTATTCATCCTTCTTTCAAATTGTATTAATTCCAGCCTATTGACCTTTAAAGAAATGATAAGTCATTCAAATCAAATTGATCACTAATCAAATATGATAAAGGGATGTTAGATTGTAATGAGAGGTTGTTATCCAGAAAATCGGTCAGCGATTGATTTTTCTTCACAGACATTTAACCTACAAAAGTGTGCTGTTACAAGAATAGCAAAATGTCACAAAAGAAAGTATGTATTATGCATGCGATCGATTCACCTGTAGACAGTGGGGTTCGTGCAGTGGTAGAGAGGCGGTTCCAAACTCCCTCATGCACAGGTAGCAGACCACGGTGCGTGGCTTCCTCGGAGACGAGGTTGGCGAGGAGGTCGCTGACGAAGTGTCCGGACGTTCCCGGGAGCAACCGGTGCTGGGCGGAGAATGCTGCACGGGGTTCAGTGTAGGCACGAACGGCGGAGGTGTCCGGGGAGGAACCGAAGGCTTCGAGCTCAACTGACGTCGGCTGATCGGAATCTGCGAGGTTTTCGGCGATCGTCGGGGTGATTCTGGGGGGAGTTTGTGTAAAACTTCAGGTTTTTTCGAGGCGTCAACCCGAAACGTGTTTTTACGAGCTACTGGTGACGACTGTTTCACCACTTCTGCTATGGGTTCTGGTGGATTCATTCTTTTACGTGCAACTGGTGATTGTTTCACCACTTCTAGTATGGGTTCCGGTAGATTTACTCGATTGCTACGGAATTTGATGGCGTTTGGCTTGCGTACAGAGCTTTTCGGTTGGATTTGTGGGCTGGGAACGTTCTCGGCCTCCGAAGAGCGGGGTAGTTTTGTCTTCTTCACCTGCACTCGAACCGGGTGACTGTGGAGACGTTCCGGCTGTTCAGGGCGGCCGCATGTGCAGCAGGGTGGAGGCACTGACTCGGTTACCGACTCAATCATCATCGCTTCTTTCACACTTTTCAGCGTTTCCACTTTCCGCTT
The DNA here is from genome assembly GCF_014356525.2 of Nilaparvata lugens. Lineage (NCBI taxonomy): Eukaryota > Metazoa > Arthropoda > Insecta > Hemiptera > Delphacidae > Nilaparvata > Nilaparvata lugens. Next base: position 90,435,944 of record NC_052505.1, read on the forward strand.
CTCTTTGGGGTGCAGCGGTGATCTTTTCGTTGGCACTTTGGACACGCGTTTCACCTGACCCTGTGGCTCAGTCTCCATTGCGTTTGTATTAGTCAGCTGGGAACCTACGTTATTATTTACAACAGGTGCAGCTCCAAAAACATCAGCTAACCTCTTCCTCCCATTACTACGAATCCGATAAGTAGTATTAAGACCTCTCGAAATCCGTTTCGTTTTCGGCTCCCCAGTTGAACATCTCTCTTTCTTCCCGCTGTTCGATCTTGGACTAATTATAAGATTCTCGATTGTTAGGAGCTTGTCTCGGCACAAGGTTGTCATGTCTAGCTTACGTAGCAGTTTGGGGTCTAGTACGAGGGGTTTTTCAAGAGTTGCAGTTTCTGGTCGTTTGGATTTCGGCTCAACTTTTTTGGGTAGCTTGCCAACTTTTCCCGGCCAAGTGGCTGTCAATGTTGAAGATGCAGTTGATGGCACCGGCATTCTTCTGTATACACTTGTTGACATAACTGCTTATCAATTAAATAATAACTGTTATAACTGTTCCTGTCTTGTATCTTCTAGACTATCAACTTCCAATAGTTATTGCCAACCAGACGATTATAATATTCCTAAGTAGGTACAATTATGAATCAGTTTCCTTGTATGAATTCAGGAAGGTTCAAATTAAAAGAAAAAGAATATCTCATTGGAAACTCAGATAATAACACTCTTACGTAAAATGTATATAAATCAGTTTCTTCGCATGAATTCATTAATAAATATTATTACTGTTTCTATCTTGTATCTTCTTGACTATCAACCTCAAAATAGTTATTGTCAACCAGATGATAATAATAGTTCTAAGTAGGTACAATTAGAAATCAGTTTCTTTGTATGAATTCAGGAAATTTCAAATTAAAAGAAAAAGAATATCTCATTGGAAACTCACCCTAACCAAAATAATAAATAGCACAATTTGATCAATCAATCATTCTTCGTCAGTCAACAGAAGTGATAATGCAACTGATCAATTCTATCATGAAAACAAACGGTATGATAAGCTAGGGAACTCTGATGAGACAAGTGATATAATCCATATCTATTATTTTTGAAATTGGAGTCTACGGGTTGATGTATTGAAAGTTATCTTAATATGAAATACTGATTGATGTATTGATATTGAAAGAGAAGGTCGCAGAATCATACAAATAATTTGAAATTCCAAATCATCTGGAAAGTCCATGAGCTGTTTCACACGACTATTATAGTGATAAATTAATGAATAACTGAACGTAGGCCTATCAGAAAGATATTTACGCATTCGAGGAATATATTAGAATATAATTTGGAATTGTCTTTTAGAGCTAGAAAATTTAGGAACGTAAATTTCAATTTTCCATGTATGATGTTGTTTGATGCAGGCCTATTACAATCTTCACTGTTTACCACCGCAATTCCAAACTCTATAGATTTCTAGCACTCTCTCACAATCATTATCTTCACTGAAGGAAAACACCGACAATTATTGGAACGATCAACCACTTGGAATATCACCCAACGACAGCGGCGCAATTAAACTGGAGACTGCTGAACGCTGAACTGAAAACTGAATCACCCACTCGAACTAGAATGCGATTGGCCGGCTGTGAAAAAGGAAAGCAACAGCCGAACTAGAATTCCCTCCGAAGCGTCGAAATTTCCCTCCGGCGAATGGAAATATCCCGCAAGCGGATAATTGGAAGAGGTGACAAGGAGGTAGGTGCATTTTCCTCACTATTTTTGGAAGTGACACAAACACATTACAGCCTCCATAGCACTCATAGCAGCCATCAGCACAGGACTATAATGAAGTCCACGTTATAATGGCTGTGGAGAAAGATAGGAAAACAGATTTGCCGATTCTCTGCTATAATAGCAGATGTCCCTGACTTATAGAATACAGCTGATACCGGTAGGCCTATCTCTAAATCAACTGTTCATTCTTGTTTAAAATAATGAATTGTATTATATTCGTCAAGAAAATATGTTTTTCAAGGATTAAATAATACATTTCCATGATTATTGAGATAAAACATATTGTAAATATTTGTACATCGTTAAAAACGGTCATGCAACGTTGCGGAGCTGGAAAAGGATAGCGCTATCTGCTTTGTCGAATGATAGACAAGGATACATACTATTTATCGCATGAACTATGAACTTTCATAATAATTGATATCGTATATTATTAAATGATGTATTATCATGTTTTTCTAGTTTTTACTTACACCTTACAGCCACTAAATCTCCGTAAACAAAGCCATAGTGCTTTCTGGTGACGTCAGCACAGTTAGGGCTCCTACACAAATATACAGTAACCTACCTAACTATATTACCCAAAAGGTAATGGGTAATATAGTTACTGCACACCGCCATTAAAAATCTGGTGTGGCGCACTCACACAACTTTCCTTATGAAAATTTATCACCTGACGCTAGTGTTCACGCGCATCTCAAGTCTACTATTCAAAGATCCAAGCCAGCTGGTGACAGGACAATAACGCTGGAGACACACGAAGTCTGCTATCTCTTCATAGTGAATGATTCAATAGAATCAACAGTTGCCAACAGTTTGCAATTGAAATAACATTTTTCTCGAATTTCAAGCTTATTTTAAATTTTATGTGAAAATGTTACTGAACAATAATTGTAGAGATTTTCATACTCAATCTTTTCCACTTGGAATGTTTTGTTAAAATTGTATCTGAAGCCTGATAATTGGGAATCTAAAATCAAACTTTGCATAGATGGGGCGGAGCTCCTGAAATTTTTACAGATATGGGACTTGTGGCAGTTGATAGAGCTTATCAATGACTATTTTAGGTATAAATTTGATCAAAATCGTTTGAGCAGTTTTCGAGAAAATCGCGGAAAACCCTGTTTTTGACAACATTTTCGCCGCCATCTTAAGTTTCAAATTTCAAGTCATTCCGTTAATTGGCAGATGAGATATCGTGTACACAGACGCACCTACACACACACATACAGACCAATACCCAAAAACCACTTTTTTGCTCAGGGGACCTTGAAACGTATAGAAATTTGGGAAATTGGGGCACCTTAATTTTTTTCGGAAAGCAATACTTTCCTTACCTATGGTAATGAAAGGGCAAGGAAAGTGAAAATTTGTTGATTTCAGCTCATCTAATATCAGCTAGTGCTTTTATTGGTTTTCAGAAGAGTCGGCTAGCAAGAAGCTCTCCGATTGGCTGATTCCTGAAGGCCAACCCAATCAGCCAATCGGAGAGCTTCCTGCCCTGCCGACTCGTCTGAATACGCCTAATATGGTCTCGTCCTAAGTTACTCTCCCTCCATACTCTGCAGCCGTCACTCCTTTCCCCTTCTTCAATTGAAGGGGCCAGAAAAAAATGAGGTTTTGTGATTCAACAATTACAGGGTTTGGCTTTGGGATAGGTATAAAAAAATACTCCAAGCTACGAAGACCTGGAAGTTCTACCGGATGGCTAACATAAAAGAAGCCACTTGCCATACTGAATTTTATACGTGAATCAATTATTCAGTATTAAGTTAATATCAGTTATGTATAATAAACAACAATCAACTTATTGAATTTATGAAATAATTATATTGTTACTAGCAGCAGAGCATCAGGTAACTCTGCCGTTTGTCCGCTCAAATACAAAATACAGTGGAGCCTCGATATATATAGTACATTCTGTTATAGTACTTTTTCTGCAGTCCCTTGAATATAGCACATTATTAAAATGTACCTATTGCAAACCCCGATGTAGTACAGATATTACATTTTTCTAGCGGTCCCTTGAGATGTACTATATCAAGGTTCTACTGTATCATATTATTCAAGATCACACAAGGCCTGTTTTATTCAGGCCATACATACAATCATTGATAGTAATTATATACGATTAAATAATATTAAGAAATGATCTCCTTCATAAATACTAACAATCAATAATATTATAGTGTTGATCTCAACCAGTATTCATGAGGAAGATAATGAATTCGCTCATGTCAGATTTCAACAATATTAGTGCCAAGTCAAATATAAGCTACTAATAATTATTTGCATTGCACAACTTATGGTCTTTCTTATGACCAATTCAAGTTAGCCAGCTTGGATCTGAATCCAAGATTTCTATACTAACTAGTATCGGAATGCGGAATTCGTATCAAACAAGAACTGGGTGGAAAATGAATTCTATAATCAAAACAGTTGTACCATCAAGTCGTTTTCGTTCTTGAAATTCAACAACGCCATTCATCGTTTTGAATACATGATTTGCCAATACTGGATTGCATAAAGTGAGATCAATAATTATATCAATCCGGGACCAGCATTGTATCTATGGTCTGTCCTTCGGAAGGAAAGGCAAAACATAAATAAAGTTTGCACTTGTCTAAGCATAGATTAATGACTCATATCAGTCTATTTTATGTGTATCTTATTCTTATGAGTACCTATAATGAATAATTATTACTTTCATACTTACACAAGCGCAAACTTAATGTTTTGTCTCTCCTCTTGATGAACAGACTAAAGAAGGTTTAATCATCTGAAAACTGATTCAGTATTGCTGATATGTATATCGTGGTTGGAGCAACCAAGGAGGTAAGGAACAAGTTGTATTATTTCCTTATTCGTGGTGCAACCCAGTATGAAATTAATAAAACTTCCAAGTAGTGTGTGGTAACAAAGTAGTACATAAATATCAATCCTTGTTTTAAATTCCCTACTTACAACTACTGTTTGAAGATCAATTCAATAGGAGATTCTCAAATTGCAATGAATCAAGTTGTTTATCAGAATATACTATGTATAATTCAATAATATTTCATTTCATATCTATAAGTATTATCATAACAAGAAATTAACGCAAGTAACAAAACTAAAAAGTGCATGTGATTGCATAAAAAATCTACGAAGAACAAAAAATTTTTGTTTGAAAATGAAAGTAATCAGCGTTGTCAACACTAAAAATATTCCAACATCACATTGTAATAATATTAAATTTAAAGCAATTTGAAGTTAATCAATAAGAATAACTTCATTTTCTAAAATGCAAATAGCATTCAAAGAAAAAAATCATAACACAACCTTGATGGAATAAAACTAATGTAAAAAAAGAAACCAACCAGTAATTCTGATTCAATATTGCTCTATTTTCTCTTCAATATTACAAACTGAATCTTTAAAAAAACAGACAAATATAATAGCATCACAATATTTTCACTCCATTGAGTTGAAAAACAAATTACTGAGAATATATAAATAAGTTGTCAAAAAATATGAAAAGAATATACAATGCTGCTCCCAGATACGAGATGAAAATATTGATGTTGTTTGATGGGAAATTTGAATCATAAAAAATTTGTTTCCCTGTTTAGTTCTTTATTAGGCTTACAATTTGTCAAGATACTGTGTTATATCAGGCAAGCCTTCTTTCAATCCCTTCCTTTTCCTTGTGTCCTGAAAAAAGAGAGAAACAAAATTAGTTCCAAGACAGAATCATTAATAATCAAGTACATTGATAGGAATATTATCTGAAAATGAAAGCAAAAACTTCTCTAGAAGTAATTAATTATTTGAAGGCTAGTTTATGATAAAGCATAATGTCAGAATTAGATAGAAAACCGAAATCACAGACTATGAAATTGTATTAAATGATTAGCAATCCAAAGATTAAAAACTGTATGTTCTCTTATTCAAATAACTAGATTTTTAAACCAGCCACTAGAACAGAAAACACATTAGTTTTCCCACAGTGTGCAAAATACTCTACACGATCAAGTAAAGCATTGAATTTTATGGGCTAGATGATTAAAATAGAACGAAAAAATAGAAATATTCTTCTATTATAACCAACATTTGAGACAATAACACCAATTGAAAGAATGTGTGTTCCCCTATTCAGGCTACTATCAGAAAAATAGCAACCAAAACAAAGAACATATTAATTTTCCCATAGTGTGCAAAATACTCTACAAGATCAAGTAGAGCATTGAATTATATGGGATATTGTGAAAAAGTTTAGCAGTGTACTGTATAATTGAATACAAATAGAAAAATGTATTATACCCAGAAAAGTCTTACTACTCAACATAGAACTCTATTTTGATTAAAGATTGATAATTAATAATCAAATAATTATTAGTAATATATCTTGTGTTGTTGTAAACAAATTCTCACTATTGAAATTAGTTTTAATTACATTATACCTGGGTGGTTAAAATTCGATATATGAATTATATTTCAGCTTCATATAAATTATTGCTTTTATGAAACCAAAGTGTTTGAACATTATAAAGTAATAAAACAAGTTGTTTTAAAAATGTTGTAGTTCATCTTTCACTATTCCCAAGAGGACATAAGGATAGAGGTCCTGAGATAGCTTTCGATAAACTGCTTTTTCATTTACTCCATAAGTACTGCAATTCTATCATTGTCAAAAGAATGCTAAAATTAGCACTCGATCGACTCAAGAATTACTCTTTGTACAGGAGATGAGAGTACTAGTATTGACACTTGTCTTCAGTTTTTTCAGTCTTTCAGAAAAGGGTAACTACAGAATAATAAATAATAATTATAACATGAATAATAGATAATGTTGAAGCTCATCTTTCGCTATTCCCAAGCGAGCATAAAGATAGAGGCCCTGGGGTAGCTATCAATGTACTTCGTTTTATCTACTCCCTATGTACTGCCATTCTGTCATTATCAACAAAGAGTTACGAATAACGTCAAGCCAATTCAAGAATGACTCATTGTACAGGAGTTGAATCATGAAATCATGATTCAAATATTATTTATTCACTTCCAAGGATAGTTTTATTCAGATGTAAACATTTTGAAAGATCTTTAGTTTCGATCATCTGTCAGCTTCTCTACGCTAGAAAGTTCAATAGATGAGTAAATCGAATAAGTAAAACGTTGGTAAAATAAAAGAACAGACGCTTAGAATAGAAAGACTTTTTTGTTAGATGCCGTGGACCACGATGTTTGGACCACGAAAAATATGAGAAGTACCGCATGAGAAGTATTTCAGTGATGCCAATTAATGAACATGAAAATTATTTGCAATTCTATATGAATAAAGTTATCCTTTCGTATTAAAGAATAAGTCTATTTGAACCGCTAATTGCAGAAAAGGGGCATGTCCATACTGGTGAATTTTTCAGTACAGTGAAAGAAATTTCTATGATAAAACTTAACTTTTTCCAAGTTATTTTATTCCAAGAATAAAACTTTCCAAGTTATTTTATTCCAAGAATAAAACTTTCCAAGTTATTTTATTCCAAGAATAAAACTTTCCAAGTTATTTTATTCCAAGAATAAAACTTTCCAAGTTATTTTATTCCAAGAATAAAACTTTCCAAGTTCTTTTATTCTTTACGTGCTTCTCTCTCTCTCTTGCATTTTTGTTTAATTTTTCAATCAGATAATGTGAAAGTTCATTTTTAGCCTTTGCACAGCCTAAAGGTGCGTACAGATTTACGCGCCGCGAAGATGAGCAATTCACTTTTATATCTGTATCTTACCGTTTCTGTAAAAATACAAATATAGTCAGCTGATTAAAAGTGAATTGCTCATGTTCGCGGCGAGTATATCTGTACGCACCTTTAAATGGTTTTAAAAAATGAATGAAAACAATGCAGATGTGAAGCAAATTCTGAAATGTTTCAAAGAACTTGGTGAAAAAACACAAATTTAGTGTAAGTGAAGCGTCAAGTTACCTGGACTACATTGTATGGCCTAGTTCCGTTGTCGAGTGGATCTCCAGGCAGCTGCTGCCAGTGATCAAACACACACTGTGGGAACGCCTGACCGCCGGTGTTACTGCGCAGGTCAGCGGTGAATCCAAACGACTCGTTGACGGGCAGGTAAGCCTTGACGACAAACATAGGTGTTCCGGCCACCTGCATCTCCTCAAACACGTGACCACGGCGACGGTTGAGCACACCGTAGATGCCTCCGACGGCCACCTCGGGGCACTGGATCTCGCACAGGTAGACGGGCTCCATGAGGCGAGGCGCCGCCGTCAGGTAGGACGCGTACAGGCAGCGACGCGTCGTCGGGATGATCTGACCACCGCCGCGATGGATGGCGTCAGCGTGCAGCGTCACGTCGTAGATGTTGAAACGCACCGCGCGCATGTTCTCTTCTGACAACACTCCCTACAACAACACACATAATTACAAACTACAATCACACAATTCATACAGAATCAAACACAGTCAATTCTTAACTCGTTTTGTACAAACTACAATAACTGAGAGGATAAGACAAAATATAAGTAAAGGCATAGAGAAAAAAATAGCATAAGTAGATATATCCCATGGTATAGTGCGTGGTATATCAAGCTGATAGTCCATGTAGTTCTTTACTGTGAAGCTTTATGACGCTGGTAGTCTCTCATATTTTGCCGTTCATACACTGTTACCTGGTCAACACAGTAAAAATCGACAATAATCGGCTTGAGATAACAGTAAAAGTTGCGACATAAACGCCCTATACCATGGGATATCTACTTACGCTATTGTTTCTCTATGGTACAGGTGAGTTAATTGAGCTCACACCTACCTTCAATTTAAATTCAATTTTATCGACATGCATAAGTGTTGACTGTGAGTTAAATTAATTTATTCCAACTGTATGGATTATTTCGGTAGGCTATTGTTTAATGAAATAAAAATCCTATTCTATTTTTTTATATCTTCCTCTCCCATTATACCCTTTTACACTCCTCTTTACCCTTCATTCCTTACTTTCATACCCTCTACCAGCCTATTACATAGGAAATCATAATTGGCTAGGTATTTCCCTCCTTTCATTCTATTCAGCACAACCCACCATAATGCCTGTTATTTTTCGTATATTCATTAGAAATTTGTATTTCGATTGTATTGTTTTTTTATTGTGTTGAATACACTTATGGATCGATTCAAATCAAATCAATTTATTCTAATATGCGAAATTATAAAAAAATCAAATCTAATCTCTAATGTATTTATTAGTAAAATTTTAATATGTAGGATAATATAAGAGATATTAGAATAGAATTAATAATTTTGATATAAACTCAACACTTGACTATAATACTTGATTGACTAGCTATAATAAAAATGAGGTAGTATATTGACTGTAATTTATAAGGTAGTAAATTCGTATGGCTCTTGTTGGTGAGAAGTCCATTGCGAGATGGTCCCACCTAGCCTGAATATTTATCATTCAAGCCATCAATGGGCCTTACGATTGTCATACTTCAGCCGTGACCGACAAAGTAATGTGCCCATCCGATAACAAAGGAGTGGCCCGGTCGAAAACTTTTTGAGATGAGCGGGTTTGAACCCCGGGATCTCTTAGCGGCTAAGCAAGCACTACATCCACTAGACCACGGATTACTCCATCAATGAATTAAAAACTTGTTTCTGACCTCCTTTGAGGCCCACTGGAATCCAGCAACAACGGAATCCTTGATTTCGTTCAAGTACTGAACTCCCTTTGTGCAATCGATGAGCAGATTAGGTCCAGTTCCATCAGGTCCAAACGACCAGATTTTCCTGGCTTCAGTCACGTCCATGTCGTATTTCTCTCCCAGATATCTGGCTCTGCTCTTGAAGTCGTCTCTTGCATTCACGTCTCCCTACAAAATACCAAAACAAATTGTAATTAAAAATTCATGTTCAGTGAATTTTAGTTCATTGGAAAAACGAACGCAAAAAAGCTCGAATAATAATTGAGAGTTCCATGCATGCAATCGATGCATACAGCATCCTCAGCATAAGACAGATTTACATTCACAGACTTCTAACATTGACCAGAAAGAACCCACAATTCTTCGTCAATTCGAATCACCCGCAAGGAACACGGAGAAGGAATATAGACTTGGCAATTCCCAGGATGACAACATCAGCCGCTCAGAGGTCAGCCACATATTTAGGACCAAAAATTTTCAATAAACTGCCAATAGCTATTAAAGAAACAGCTCCAATCAATTCATTCAAATCGAAAACAAAAAACTGGCTCCTGTCCAATAGAATCAATCATGGAGAACAATTAGTTCTATGAAAAAATTTTCCATACGGTTTCATTCTTATTTTCTTCATTTTAATGATTTTCCCCATGAGTATTATAAATGTTTTTATGTTAAATTTTTATAAAATGTCTACATCTTAGGCTATCAATTTTCTTTTTTATATTTGTGTATATAAATGTGGTTTTCATGAACTTCTAATGACACGCAAGATGTATCTTTATTAGAATTTTCAACTTTTGGCATAAAATCTTAAACAATAGCAATTGACATTGAGGAATTTTCCGTAATTGAAAACCCAGTTTCATTTTTATCACATCTACATTTATTAGATTTGTACACAGATCTGTGATTCAATAAATGTGGATGTGACATAAATAAAACTGTGTTTTTCAATATTAAAATCCTGCAATTTAAAGCCAAAACATAACCTCCCTTTTTGCCTTCAAAACCTGATTGAACAGAGCCTTTCAAGTCATGTTCAAAAAATAGACAAATTGAAACTTGCAGTTCTGAAGCACTCCCGATGAACTGAGAGATCTTGAGGAACTGGAACTCTCCCTCATAATTCATGACGTGTACAATTTTCTAATGGTTCTAGAACTTTTACAATTAAATTTTTCCACTACGGTATCAAGCATAACACAGAATATGTTCAAAGTCATATTTTGTGTGAAAAGACACTCACGTTATCAATGTCCTCTGCAAGACCATCAGGCAGAGGAGCGGCCTTCATAAAGAGACGATTGTGCTTGTTGGGCGACTTGGACAGACACATCTGGTCGGACTCTTCACTGACTGTTTCACGGTAAGACACAACTGGGTCCGACTTCTTGATGGGAATGCACGCGTGATCTTCTTCCAAGTCCTTCAAACAGATTTCCAAATGCAGTTCTCCAGCTCCAGCAATAATATGTTCTCCAGATTCCTCAATGATACATTGCACCATAGGATCTGATTTGGCCAAACGCTTCAGACCTGTAAATCAACAGAAATAATTGTAAAAAATGAAGCACAGAACAGTATACATTTTTAAGAAAAAGATTCAACAATCAACATGATTATAAATGAACATGAAAGATTTTTCAAGAGAGTGATTCAACCAACAATCAACATTATTTTTAAACATTTAACAAATCTTTACATAAAATATGTAATTATTTATCGTGTAATTTTTAATAACGTGTCAACATAAAGCTGTAACGATTAATTTACTGCCAGCAGAACCAACTCCCTAGGCACATCAGAAATGTATATTTTCATCATAGCTAAGCAAATGAACATACAGCAGGAAAGCAGATCTTTCAAAATTGTGATCGGTCCATTACAATAAGTATTGAAATATGAACGAATACGATAGAGTGGGCAGAAGTGGGTTCAACTCTCAACTTCGCTTTCAATTAATAAATCAGTGTGAAGAAAAATTATCTGGTACAGTTCAACGATTCAACTACAGGAACAGAAGACATACCATGGTAGATACAGACTTATGCGCCACAATTTTTACTTTTCATCAGCTAATCATATGCGTATTACATCTATATCTTACTGTTTCTGTACGAATAGATACATAATAAGCTTCAAATGATCTAATGAAAAGTGAAATGCGCGACCCTTGTGTTCATGAACCTTGACGTCACGGCATAGAAAAATGAGAATTCCCAACTAAAGTTCGTGAGAAATTACACGGCTCTTTCTCGAAGACGGAGAGGTCCGATGCTCTATCCTCCACTAATCACTCCCACTACCTAGCAAAATTCTCCTTCTTTTGTGTATGTGTGAGAGAGAGAGAGAGAGCTTTGTAACGCGTCGCGCCAACACTCCCCTCCAGATATTGCCTGGCAATGTTCCAAAGTCAGCAGGTATATTGGTTTGTGTGTGTTACGGAGATGTGTTCATCACAAGAACGTGAAGCGAAATGACACGGCGCATCCGTGTGCGCAGGATGTCCGTCTATGTCTATGCTACAAACTGTGGAAGGAGAAATGGGTTTCTCCTCTTCATGTTAAGTAATATCTCACAGACGTTAAATAAGATCTATTGTCAATGTACCGGTAATCTATGATTCAGTTAGCTGCGACCTCAACTCGTGATGCAAGTTGGGTATATATTTCATTATCAAAAATATTTCGGAAGGAAAGTTTGACGAACCTTCGACAAGCTTGGGCAGATCGGCGGGGTTCTTGGGCTCGACAGCAACTCTGACGACAGGCGACACACTGAACTTCATGACACGCATGTTGTGGGCGTCCTTGAAGGTGGTGATGGTTCCCGTCTTGACGAGGAACTGGTCAACACCGACCAGACCACAGATGTTTCCAGAGGGCACATCCTCAATGGCTTCCACATAACGACCCATCATCAGAATGGTGCGCTGGATGGCCTTCTCGTACAGATCCTCCTTCTTGCCGGGCACAAAGTTGGGGCCCATGATGCGGGCCTTCATTCCGGTGGCTACCTTGCCGGAGAAGACACGGCCGAACGCGTAGAAGCGACCTTTGTCTGAGGTGGGCACCATCTTAGAGATGTACATCATGAGTGGTGCGTTGGGGTCACAGTTCTTCACTCCAATGGCGGCCTCGTCGTCATGGGGGCCCTCGTACAACATTTCCATTCTGTACTTCTGCGCGACCACGGGTGACGGCAGGTGGATGGCTATCATCTGCAGCAGCGCTTCGCCCGCCGGCAGCCATGTTCTCATCACCACCTTCAACAGCTGTTTGCCGTCCTTCTCCTTGTCCTCGGGTTTCAACTCAATTCCCAGCTTCTGCAAGAGGACGGCGGCCTCGTCCTTCTTGTAGTTCATGATGCAGTCGAACACCTGTTCAAAACATCAATTCAATATTAGAGTAAGCTACATAGGGCCCGTTCTGGGTACATAGAATATGGTAAATTGTCCGATTCACAATTTACCAGGTAAAAAGTTCCGCGACCCATGGGAAGAATTTCATTTATTCATTTATTTACATGCAAATACAATTCTGGTAAAAACAACAGGCATTTGCCCAAAACTGCTTCAAACCTTAATTTGGAATACACAGTCTAAAGGTTATGTTACTTACTACGTAACTTAAATGATAACTTAATTCGCACACAATTTTGAGTACACAAAAATTTTGACAGATTCTGTACCAGAAACCAGTTCCAAGTTCCTGCCCCACAGTCGAAGCCTGGTAAATTGTGTCATTTCAAAGAATTTGAGCTCTCATTGGTTAATTGAATTGTAGTCTGCTTGCTTCTCTGCGCATGCACTGATAGCTTGCTTGTTTAGCATAGCATAGCCCTTAGACCAGTTATAGAATAGACACGCTGGGAAGTCTAGCCTCTGAAGCCAACATCTACTGCCATATCACCATATCGTGACGTCAGCATCGGATAGAAAACAATGTAAACAAACTCTGCAGAAAAGTTTTCTATCCGATGCTGACGTCTCGATATGGTGATAATGGCAGTAGATGTTGGCTTCAGAGGCTAGACTTCCCAGCGTGACTATTTTATAACTGGTCTAAGGCATAGCCGTAGAATACATAACCAACAAAATGATGTTTTTGTTAAATGAGTTTAATGATTCGTTAAATGAGTTTTTCGCTATAGAAAATTTGAGAGTAATGGAATGAAAGAAATGCAAACTTTTCTAGACGGTAAGTTTGTAAAACAACCTTTCTTCATTCACGCAGCTAGTAAACTGCACATTTTGGTCTAAATCAACTTTATAAGTGCGCGCCAAAAGCTTGAACCAACGATTTTGAAATGGCGATCCATGGAAAATTTTTTGCACTAGTCACGTGATGGAACAATTTACGATTGGAACTAGAACAATTTACTGTACACAAAACGTACATATAGTATAGGCCTACTTGAGTCGTATTTTAGCAAATACGTAGTGATGTACGTACGCCAACATCGTAGTGATGGTTCACATAAATTTCAAGTCAACAAGATAAAAATACTTTTGGTAATTATAAATCCAAAAGAAATAATATTTGGTGAAAATAACTATTGAAAATTCGTCATTATTATAAGATTCTTCATGAGGCTTTACACAAGATGAAAATTTGTACCGTAATATGATAAAATAGAATAAAATTCAGTGATTCAGATGGCCGTTCTATTAATCTATCAATAAAATTCAGAACAGGTCTGTGAAGAACAATCATCATTAACACTGATTTAGATTTGTTTCGTACTACAAGATTTTTTCATTTGACGCGTCAACTGTGAATGTATAAAAATTATTACAATATCGGAGAGAGGAATTCCAATCCGTCGAAGCATTGTGATTTATAATCAATTTTAAAAAACATAATAAAACTCGTACCTTGTAGATGGGGTCCAAAACGTACATGTTGAAAGAACGCTTGTTGTCTTCTTCCTTCTGCTTGGCCCATTTCTTTGTTTTGGGGTTGAAGAAGTTCTCTCCCCACAATCTGAAAAAGGGATAGAGAAAAAAATCATCAATTATTCTAGCAGTTACTAGGTATGAAATATGTATGAATCATGACTCATTATATAAGATCTCTAGACTACTATTTCAATCATTATTGGCATTTCTTTAGAAGTTTGATCAGTTCTGGAGTCGGTTGACAAGATGAAAAGATAATATGTGTTCAAACGCAGTAATAAAAAAGTACTCATCCTATATTTGGTATATTTTCTGTTTTCAAATAAGCCTATAAGTAAACTATAGATAGAAACTGGTCAGAAATGGAATGCAACCTTTATAAACATCACAAACGTTGAGATGGGAAGATTTCATAGTCAAAATCATCAACTTTTAATTGATCTGAATTCTCAAATTCTCGTGTTCAGGAATGATAAAAGTTCCAAAAATTTCAACTTAGCTAGTTATTGTAGAGAAATAAGTCGAGAAATCTGCCAAATTTTCATAATAGAGATACAGTACATTGAATAATTCAAAATAAAAATAACTTCTTATTCTGATATAAAAAGATCAACACTCTTGACCTCAAGACAATTTGATAAAAAAGATTGTAAATATGTAATCAAAATGACCTTGAGAGAAAGAATGGAAATTTGAAAACTGATTAAAAGTATATTCGTGCTGACTAATTTAGTTGCTGTAACTTGTATGGGATCAAGTATGTTGAAGAAGTTGCAACCAACAAAGGACAACTAAGATTGCAATAGATGAAACAAATAATAGTGGGAAAATAATAAAATATCATTTTTTCAAAATGTTAAGTGATTCAGATGGCTGATATTAGTTACTATAGTTTTGAAATCAGGACGAATTTGTTAGAACAAGCATTAATAAATCCAATGTCATTTCAAGTAGAAACGTTAGTTTCGGCTGAATAATTTGAAATAATCAGCATCCAAGTTTCAGAAGTGTACGATTAATCAGTGATTCAGACGGCCGTTCTATTAATCTATCAATAAAATTCAGAACAGGTCTGTGAAGAACAATCATCATTAACACTGGTTTGTAAGTTGGGTTGGACGTGTTTATCACTGATCACATTACTGGAAACATGATCAGTAAAGTTTCCAAAAATTTTCTTCAATTTCTACTTATATGTTATGTAATTTAAGGAGGGAATTAATTCATTTATCATAGAGATAATATAAGTTTTATGGTTTAAATAAGACATCAAATTCCATCATTGAGTGACAATAATTCGGCCAATTTGATACAATATTGCAAATTAT
This sequence comes from Nilaparvata lugens, assembly GCF_014356525.2. Taxonomy (NCBI): domain Eukaryota; kingdom Metazoa; phylum Arthropoda; class Insecta; order Hemiptera; family Delphacidae; genus Nilaparvata; species Nilaparvata lugens. Next base: position 90,451,641 of record NC_052505.1, read on the forward strand.
TAATGAATTAGCATTTCAGATAGATATTCTATGTAACATCAATAGAATCAGAACAGGTCTGTGAAGAATAATCATCATTAATACAACTCTGCAGCTCATAAAATATCTATATTATATAATATTTTGTAAGGGAACCTGGCTCATTTTGGAAAGATATAAAGATAACATTAATGAACCAGTGATTCAGATGGCCGTTCTATGACTCTATCAAAGACATTCAGAACAGGTCTGTGAAGAACAATCATCATTAACACCGATTTCCCAATTATTTGATGTGGAAAAAATATAAGAGAGGAGCTCACTAAGCATTTATTATTTTGATATACCAGTTATTCAGATGGCCGTTCTAAGGTTCTATCAAAGTAATTCAGAACAGGTCTGTGAAAGAACATTCATCATTAAAACCGATTTCATATCAAAGTCAAAAAGTCAAGTATGACAAACTATTGCAAAAATGAAAATAATGTAGAGGATTTGAGGTAGAAAACTTAAACAGAAATACTGGAGAATGAATTAATAGGAAATTACATAAATTAATCAGTGATTCAGATGGCCGTTCTATTAATCTATCAATAAAATTCAGAACAGGTCTGTGAAGAACAATCATCATTAACACTGATTCGTAAGTCATAGTTACTATTATTGTCTTTTAACAAAATTAAAGACGTTTACAAATATTAAATGAAAAACTTTAACTCAATCAATTCTAAATTTCAAGAATAATAATATTGCCAGGGCTATCCCACACAACCGAATACTTATTATCTACTTGTTTATCAACTTCAAGGACAAAGAAACCGACTACAGTCTTTTAAAACTTCTTTTTATCTCAATTTCACGAAATAAATAAAAATACGGTGGTGCAGTCATAATAAACGAGAAACAATACCAATTCTGATTTTTTGATCAATTCTGATTATTCGATAAGCGAGAAACAATACCAATTCTGATTATTCGATAAACGAGAAACAATACCAATTCTGATTATTCGATTGATCATAACTCACCTGTTCATGAGCTTGACAACATCAATCTTGAATTTCTCGGCATACATCTCAGCAAACTGCTTGAGGGTGAAGGCCCATCCGTGGAGACCGGATCCGAAACCAACACTTCCCTTGCTGGGGTCAACCTAGCAAAACAATCACAATTTGTACAAGCATGTGTGACATAAAATTTAACTGAAGCACGGCCCACACAGGGAAAGTAGTAGCTATGGGAAAGCGTATCGCAAATGCCATGTACATTTGAGTTCCGGACATTTCCAATTGCGCGTTCCCGAGCCGACAAGACAGCTCACCCGTTAATACTTTCAAAGGAATCAAAAATTCGTGACGATCAACAGAGATACAAAGATAATACCGTATCAATATTGTAAGAAATATATAATTTGAAAATTCTGGAAAAAAATCTTTGCATTCATAATTATTCATATAATAATATACATTCCAGTACTTCGAATAATACAGAATGAAATACGCCAGGAATAACTCGCCAACGCAATATAAACAGTTTCGTGAAGGCAGATCGGTCGTTCAACCGGCAGGGAATCATATACGTACCATATTTAAATTTTCATTTTATCTATAAATAATCATATACAGTACCATAAAATATATTCGATAATGAAATGGCAATGATTCGTTCATTGCGCAGCAACCCTAAGAGCAAATTCAAAATTGATTTTTCCACAAAATTGAAGACGTTTACAAATATTAAATGGAAAACTTTTAAAACTCAGACGTTTACAAATATTAAATGGAAAACTTTTAAAACTCAGACGTTTACAAATATTAAATGGAAAACTTTTAAAACTCAGACGTTTACAAATATTAAATGGAAAACTTTTAAAACTCAGACGTTTACAAATATTAAATGGAAAACTAGTCTTTTAAAACTTCTTTTTATCCCAATTTCACGAAATAAATAAAAATACCGTGGTGCAGTCATAATAAACGAGAAATAAATACCAATTCTGATTATTTGATTGATCATAACTTACCTGTTCATGAGCTTGACAACGTCAATCTTGAATTTCTCGGCATACATCTCAGCAAACTGCTTGAGGGTGAAGGCCCATCCGTGGAGACCGGATCCGAAACCAACACTTCCCTTGCTGGGGTCAACCTAGCAAAACAATCACAATTTGTACAAGCATGTGTGACATAAAATTCAACTGAAGCACTTCCCACACAGGGACAGTAGTAGCTACGGGAAAGCGTATCGCAAATGCCATGTACATTTGAGTTCCGGACATTTCCAATTGCGCGTTCCCGAGCCGACAAGACAGCTCACCCGTACTTTCAAAACGAATAAAAAATTCGTGACGATCAACAGAGATACAAAGATAATATCAATATTGTAAGGAATATATCATTTCTGGAAAATTCTGGAAAAGAATAAAATCTTTCCATTCATACTTATTCATATAATAATATACATTCCAGTACTTCGAATAATACAGAATGAAATACGCCAGGAATAACTCGCCAACGCGATATAAACAGTTTCGTGAAGGCAGATCGGTCGTTCAACCGACAGGGAATCATATACGTACCATATTTAAATTTTCATTTTATCTATAAATAATCATATACAGTACCATAAAATATATTCGATAATGAAATGGCAATGATTCGTTCATTGCGCAGCAACCCAAAGAGCAAATTCAAAATTGATTTTTCCACAAAAACAAGAAATCGAAACTTTATGATCATTTAGCTTGAACAAACAATGCTGACATGTTAATTCCATATAATTGGTCTCAGAGATATCTACAATATAGGTCAACATCTTTTTACAGTATGTTGTAGCTCTGGTACTCAAATAATGACATTGTCTGAAATTAATGGTTTGCACCAGACGATGTAACAATTGCTGAATTTTATGAAAAATTTCAATTTAGTTTTCAACACTTTCAAGAAGTTATTGTGTTATTTGAGAAGTAGAAATGAAAATTTGAAAATTCTTCATCAGGCGGAGTTAGGACTTTCAAGTCATCTCTACCACTCAACCATGATAGGTTTACTACCATATTCTTGAAATTCATGAATATCTCAAGAAAATAGTCTAAAATTGATGGTTTGCACCAGACGATGTGACAATCTATGACTCTTACCCGAACTTCGCCCATGGGGCCCGAGTCATCGCTGTAGGTAGCAATGATGACGTTGACGTTTTCGACGATTCTCTGGAAGGTCTGGTAGAGGTCCTCAGACTCCAGCTGCAGCTCCAGCAGAGCGCGGTCCATCTTGTTCATGAAAAGCACAGGCTTTATTCTCTCAGCAATCGCCTGTCGCAGCACTGTCTCAGTTTGCACGCACACACCTACACAAAACAACACTCACAATGTCATATTCTTCGATTGAAAGAGAATACAGACTTAGAAAAGGTGAGGATTTTGCAGAGCCTAATGAGATTAGAGCATGTACAAATTTAAATTCATTAGCAAACAACACAATAAAATTGTAAAAATATATATTTTAATAAATGAATAATACGTGATTGAGTGATAGAGGCCATTACCACCCCAACCTCACCACATCATCAAATAAAAGTCATTCTATTCTATTATAATAAAAACAAAAGACAGAAAATACTCGTAACTAATGTTCATTTGGTGTAGACAGATAAATTTTGAGATAGACAGCTAGTACCAGAACAATAATGAATTCAAAGATTAACAAATCATTTTTCATCAATCATTTCCTTGTTTCTTTTCTATCTGGACCAAGATTGTTTCTCATTTCATATGTTGATTTTGTGAGACAGTTTACTTACTAATAACAACATATTACTAGAAAATGAGAAACAGTCTCATTCGAGATGACCCACAGAATTATAAAATTGAAAATTTGAATAAAAATATGAAATCGTTCACAACCATTAACTCGGTAACAAAGCATTCTGGGACCAATGTTTACATGAGCGTTTTTCTTTATTTTGATGCAAGGAAACACATCAGGAATTCCCTCGGTCTATTTTAGAAACACCCTGTATATTTTTTCCCCCTCAGAAAAAACTAAAACTACTACATCAATTACAGAAAATATTAGATAGTTTACAATTACATATAACGGTTAGTTACAATAAAAATTTCTTATAATGTGTCCCCTACATGTTTACATCCCTCTACATCCCTTGTCGACCAACATTGATTTTTGTAAGAATAAATAAATAAATAAATAAATTGTTCGTATTATAACTGAGGTTAGTTAATGAGTGATCAATTCTTATGTAGAATTAACTAAGAAATCCAATGGATAGTTTTGATTTAATGAATATCAAATAAGCAATATCAAACGTGTAGTGTAGACTGACCAGAGACACAGTCGACAACGACGAGAGCTCCATCGGTGACACGCAGGGCGGCCGTGACCTCGCTGGAGAAGTCGACGTGTCCGGGCGAATCGATCAAGTTGATGAGGAAACCCTTCTCTCCCTTGTCACGCTGGTCCGGGTTCGTGATGAACACCAGATCCTTGTCCTCAAGCTCAAAGAACATAGAGATGGCCCTGCAAAATCGAATAAATAAATCATTGATAAACATATATTTTAGAAAATTGACACACGACATCAGAGGATAAGTTTGCAAGCTGAACTTTAATGAAACCGTCACTAGAATATATTTTTACCAAGTGACTAGAGATAAACGTAACATAACTAAGAGATGAAATTAGCAAAAATGGGAACTTTGAGGCAGAACTTTTTTCCTAAGTCAGCTGTACTTTTAGGAGTAAGTTTGTTTCTCGGTACGTGTTTAAAAATTTCTCTAACAAGTGAGTATTCTCTATTTTAAAAATAATTGAGTGTTATAAATTATTATTATTTTGGTATTTGGAACATTCAAATTCAAAAGAATGGTTTGCATAAATATTTTTGGACAGAAAATTTTGTGGAAATCTAGAAGACATAACCTCATTTGGACTTTTAATGTTACCTAAATTTGGGAGAGAAATAGTACAAGGTATTCTTAGTTTTTCTCTCCCAATCTGTGCTTCATTGTAAAAAATGAATAAATAAAGAAATAAATGATTGGAGATTAGAATAAGTGAAAATCAAGACAATAGATTGAGTGAAAATCAAGACAACTGAATATTTTGACGGGCTTTGAATTATAAAAGTCCATACAGGAATAAGAAGTTTATTTACTACATATCAGGTTCACAGTCCGTGTTCTGTTCAGTGAAAATATTCTATCCATTAGTTAGGACTCTTGTAATAAAATACGAAAAAATTGTTTCAATTTCGCTCGACTGTTCCCAACGAGCATAAAGATAGAGGCTCAGAAACAGCACTGAGGTCAACTGAATGATGATTATCTACTCCATAAGCACTGTCATTCCGTCATTGCTAAACAAAGCAACAAGTTGCAATATCAGCTCCCAAATGACGCTTTGTGCAGGAGATGATTATGACAATACTAGGGCCGGTTGCACAAAAGACTGTTAAAATGTTTAATGATTAAATGCTAAGAGAACCAATTTGAGAAGGCTTCCCTGATTGGTTCTCGTAGTATTCAATCATGATTATGACAATACTTTCGGTTGCACAAAAGCCTGTTAAAATTTTAATAATGATTAAATGCTACGAGAACCAATTTGAGAAGGCTTCCCTGATTGGTTCTCGTAGTATTCAATCATGATTAAATTCTAACAGGCTTTCGTGCAACCGGAATGAGAAAATTAGCGACTAATATATTTGGATGACGAAATTACTAAATCAATACTCTGTTGTAGATCACACTTAAGACAGGTATAAAGAGGATGATTGCTATTGAAATAGCGATTCACCCACGTTCATTTGATGGTAATATACTAATACATATTCATTACTAAAGGTGGGTTTTGTTGTGCGTAAATGCCGTAGTAAACAACGACAGGGGAAGGATCTCAGATCGGCTAGATGATTTCCATTTGTCCAAATAAACCTAAAAGGTTATATTTTGAAGAGGGAGGTTGGGATTTTACTTTTGAATGGCAATGAGTTGATATTATTCTAAATATTTTGATAATCTTAAAAAATCAACAGAAATGACAAAAATATATTTTGAGCGCATTTGAAGTTTGCAGAAAATGAATGTCATCCGACAACAATGCCTGTCGTCTTCGACAGGCATTAAGTAGGCTATACCCTATACCGAGTTGGGCAATGACGTATGTATAATTATTTGAAATTACTGTCACCGGCTTATTCATAAACCAAACTCGAATTTTATCTCAACAATGTATAGCTCAAATGTTGCCATTTCCAGTGTAAGCAACAAGGCAGTTTACGCACAAACCAAAACCCACCTCAAGGAGACAATTAATCTACAAATATTAAGAGAAAATAAGTATTGAAATAGCGTTTGACATACGTTGATTTGATGGTAGTATAATAACAATCATTACTAAGGAGACAATTGGCCTACAAATTTTAAGGCTGTGCAAAGGCTAAAAATAAACTTTCTTGGTTTTAAATTTGTATACTATCAAGCTATCAAAATTAAAAATTTTTCCAGGAAAACATTTTTTCTCGATCATTACTTTCTGAGATATGAGCGCCTTAAGTTTAAATTTTTGTGCCAGAACAATTCAAGTTCGGTGAAAGATAAGACCATGAGATTTTAAGGATAGATTCTTCATGGTATTGTTGATCTAATAAAACAAACATTTTCTGAGAAAGTTATCCAATTTACTAAAAATGACCAAGAATAACTTTTAGTTGAGTTATTTTTCGGTAATTTTTGGTAAATTGAATAACTTTCTCAAAAATTGATATTTTCAGAAAATTTTTGTTTTATTAGATCAACAATACCTACCATGATCAACACCATCCTTAAAATCTCATGGTTTTATCTTTCACCAAACTTGAAATGTTCTGGCACAAAAATTTTAACTTTAGGCGCTCATATCTCAAAAAGTAATGATCGAAAAAAATGTTTTCCTGAGAAAACTTTTTAATTTTGATAGCTTGATAGTATAAAAATCGAAAAAAACTACCAGTAGAAAGTTTAAATTTAGCCTTTGCACAGCCATAAGAGAAATCTTTAATAAGGGAGACTGGAGACAATTTTTATCTCAAGACAAAATGAGTATTGGGAGTTTGACGCACGTTGATTTGATGGTGATACAACGTTCCTGCTCGTCCTTCCTGGTGTCAGTGAACCGGGTCTCGCCGGCCTTGGCGCTGGCAATGATTCCCGCCTTGGAGACGAGGGAGTCGGTCAGCGTCGACTTGCCGTGATCCACGTGGGCGATGACGGACATGTTACGGATGTTCCGCTTCTTGTCCATCATCACACGGATCTCGTCTACGGTAAAGTTCACCTGCAAACACACAACATACATTAGTCTACTGTGGTTGGTGGTGAAACCCTATTTTGGACTTTGATGTTTAATACATTTGGGAGATAACATTATTACAAGACAAGGTATCCTTGGGCTTGCCACTAACGAAAGGACATGCATGATAAGCATGTAAAAGATGTTTGACAGCAGCTTCTAACATTGAATAAACAACTGAAAAATCAGAAATATTATAACTATACAGAGATAATTTAACCTCAAATAGATTAAATGAAAACTAAAAAAAAGAAATTTTGTTTTGGAGTCTTTCGCTGTGATGACTCAACAATGTATGACGCTACCTGAGTACACAGATGATCAAAACACAAATGACCCGTCGATAGTGGCCTAGTGGTTTTCTCTCCCAATCTTTTTTTTTAATAGAATAAATAATGGATAAAAACTGTGTTACAATCAAATATCGCTTTTTTCAAAGTGGGATAGCTTTAGAAATTCACATCAACTGGGATTGATGATAAAATAAGTTATAATATAATGTATGTACTCCAAAATTAAACATTTTCAGAGGCTCTCCCACTAAAAAAATGTAAAAACTAGATGGGGCTGCAATACTTTTATCAACACTTCAAATGTTTTTTATAAGTTACCTGTATTACAAAATAAATACAGTAAATTAAACACTAGATGTTTTTAGTTAACTACTTTCAGAGGTTTTTGAAAATTAAACAATAATGTTTTCAAGCAAAAAATATTTATTCATGGGTTAGCCATATAGGCTAGATCCTAAAAGTAACTCACATGCTGATAAAAAATGGATAACATCGGTTTTTTGTAAGCTCAAAACGTTGAATGGTTTTCAGTCAAGTGTTACAGAATATTTGCAAACAGATAAATAAAGTTTGCTAGCATCCAATCCACCTACTGAGTTTGATGCTTTTAAAATTATTCTTGAATTTTATGAAGGAATTTTTATTAACTTACTAATATTAGGCTAGGCCTACTAGCCTATTTATAATTTTTTACAATTAAACAAGTTGTTTTAGTAGTGATAGTTTAAGAAATAAAACTAAGTTGACAGAAAATTACAAAATCTAGCAAGCATTGGCAAAGCAAACGGGACGTGATAGATGACATAAACCTTTCATTAGAGTTCTTGATAATAATAATGATCCAATGACATTTGAGGCAATAAGTAGGCCTATGGTATAGAATACGGTGAAAACTTCTTCAATATTTAGCTTACCTAAACATGATATAATGGCATTGCACTTTGACATACTTCAAAGTTACATTTCAGAGTAAGTTAGGTACTCATAAGACGCTATGTCAAAACATGATGTCAATATATTGAACACATTGAAGACATATAAAAATGTGAGAATAAATAAAAAATAATAAGAGAATACTGCTGTTTTTTAAAACAGCAGTCCTCAGAGAAGACTTGATGGATCAGTAAAAAGAAAATGAAAATCAATATGGGAAATTGAATCCAAGCTTAAGCATAACGGCATAACCGTATGACGTTGTAACCTAATAAAAGTGAAAATTGCAAGAACTAATTATATCTAGTGGAAAGGTTATAGAGTTTAGATTTGAATTTTGAAGTTTAATTATCATTAAATTAATGCCAATAGCTCATTCAAGTAGTAACCATAATCAAACAACGTAACAAGGGTATCTAATACACATGTAATTATTGAGAGCCGATGAACATGGGCGTAAAGTGGAATAGCAATTAATCACTTTCAAAACATTAGATTTAGGCCGTATTATGTCAAAAATCAAATTATCATCAGTTTAATAGATGAAAATTTATTTATGGAATCATATAGGAAATAAGATTGATATTTCAAAATTAATTATTTTTGCTTGAAGACATGACCGTTTCAGACTGTTGTGCAACACCTGAGAAGAACCTGATATTTTCAATCAAAAAATGATTCAATTGAAATAAATTATGGATAATATTGAAGAAAATACTATAAACTAATAAAATATATAGATTTATTTGAGTTTAATAGCTTACCATTTTGGATGATCTGCGATTATTTTCTCAATACACGACAAATGACTGCCAACGAAGGCAGACTCCCTTTGAAAGAAAGAAGGAATGGTCAAGTTTCTGGAGGAAAGACAAACGTGAACTTCCGCTTCAGTACCATAAATGAAATGTTGGCAATAGATATGAAGAGTATTCAAATCCAAGAATAATTGTAAATGTTATTCTGATATTTATAATTTTTCTAAATTATAATATAAATATAATTTTATTCACAAATGTCACTTGTGAAAAACTAAAGTATTATACCCAGCGCAGTGTGTCTGAACACACCAAGTGTGAAACGATCAATTCTACGCCGTAAATATTGAACGTTGTGAAATAGTAACGAAAATATGTAAGTAACGAGCTTACATACAGAGCCAACTACAGTAAGGTCCACGTTATAATGGCAGGGTTTGATTAGTAATGGTATTGATATCCTTGTCTATTATTCGGAAAACCAGATAGCGCTATATCTTTTTCGCTTTGGTATGTCGCCAGATCGATTTTCAACAATGTAGAACTAATAATTAATTAACAAAATACTTCATCTTGAATTTTTATCATAAAATTATTGAAAAATATCATTTCTTGCTTGATAAAATATAATTGATTATTTTTAACGAGAATTTAAAGTTCATATTACACCAATAAACCTGTATCAGCTACCATCAATAGAAGGCTTTGACAGAACAGAGGATCGGCAACGTTGTTCTCCTATCTTTCTCCACTGCCATTTTAACGTGGACCTCACTATAGTAAGACCTACTTTATAATGATAGCATTTTTAATACTGGCGTTGCCATACTTGTCTGTCACTCAACGATCGTTAACATTGTCAAACGGTTTTTAAGTGTAGAAATATGATAAATTAAATTTATAATCTCAATAAGGAATATTCATTATTAAAAATTTTATATAATTGATTATATATTCTATCCATTGTAAAAATATATTCTTCAATGATTAGTGATAAATTCTCAAAATTGAAATAATTATTCACTAATGATTGGTGATGGATTCACAAAATTGAAATTATAAACTTTTTAATTAATATTGTTATATTTTACAATACATAATGAGATCTATGTTATCAAGTTGGTGGAGATGAAAGGAATAGAGTTTGCCAATTCTCTGCATCACTACTGCATCTATAGTAGAGAGCTGATTCTGGTTATGGGATGTATTGATGATCGATAATTTTTTATGATATATTGAGATTTTTTCCTCTCCATCCCCTCAAAAGTGACATTTCATCAGTATCCTTCCTCACATTATTCTCAATCGTTCTCTTGGTCTCTCTACAGGTCCAGGCTGACCAGAAAATACCTTTGGCACTTGTGGTTTGGGAATTCTTTGTAGATACCCTGCCCATCAGAGGAACATCAATGATTGTTGGGGGTTTTCATAAAGCTCTGTCAACTCAGCATTAGTACATTATACGCTATTGTCCATCATCACATACTGGTCCATAAATATTTTCTAAAAACACATTTTCTATTGTCATTGAATATTTTGTAGGTTCATAATACTCATTCACAGTGTGAAAACAATATTGCAGTATTGGAAAAGGAAACATTTATCAAGTTTCTCCAATGACAGACATGGATAGCAAACCAACAATGGAAAAGGGTGCTGTCTTTTTACACACTACCTCTGTAAACAAAGGCATGGTGCATTTGTGTAACGTCAGCACAGGTGGGGATCACACACCATTAAAAACACTAGCTGATAGAGATCAGCTGAAATAAACAAATTTTCATTGGTGAAGGAGCCCTACCTGTGCTGACATCACATGAATTCATTACGGCTTTGTTTATGGAGGAAGTGTTTTATAGCGTGAAGTGCATCTTCAAACATTGATGGAAGAGGAGAATCAGCAAGACAACAGACTTCACAGACCATTATGTTAAAATATCTCTTATCTGAAAAATTCTTGTTTTCATAGCCCAATTATCTTGTTACACATAATATTAAGTCAAGAATTGCTACCGCACACAGATATCACAGTCTTTGTCGGTGCCATTATTCACAATTTTTTTTATGGTATTGCTATTGTTATTGAATCAATTATTGTCATTCACTAACATCAACACAGGTCCAAGTAGCCCAAAATTATTGATCATGACTTCGAAGAGTGAGGTATAACCATCTATAGTTTTAGGCTTAAACTCAATAAATTGTAGTGAATTCTACCAGAGACAAAAGATTAATCAATAATAATTGAACAGTATCTTTACACCATGATTCTACTCAATTGAACAAAAACTAGTATTTTTACTGAGTACACATTTCAAATAACTTGTATTGTCCATTCTTGATTCGAGCAATTTTGACCTATTGCAAAATAATGCGTAAAGATCTGTTGCACTCAGAAGCGACCAAAGCAAAATTCATAATTCAATGTATATATTTATTTCATGATGATTCAATTTTTTGGGAATATGAATTATTATATTTGAAAAATGTATTTATGAATTAAATTTATTCATTCATGAATAAAGCAATAACAATAATAACGTGAAACAATTATTTTTGACGTCAGCTGTGACATAATTTTGAAATCACAAATGTCGCAATCTCACAAATCTCACATACAGACATACTCCGACTCCGGTTTGTTTCAGATACAGAAAAAAAATTTTATCTATAAAGTCTATTTTAACATTATTTTGTGTAAGTTTTTCTCAATTTGGAATATATAAGTGTTTCAAGTTTTGATTGGTGAAAAATTTTGTGAAGATTTCAAGTGCTTGTTTGTGTGAACTGACTAAATTATCTTCACTAAAAAGATAACCTTATTTTGCTCAGTTTTTTCTTTCTTAACTGTTATCTTAAATTATTAAATTAAGATATAAAACCTGTGAACTATGGATACATTTGTTGTTATTCGTGATTATAAACCTGGTGACGAAAATATGTGCTATGAAATTGTTAAAGAAGGAACTATGTCTACAGTAAATACTGCATTTATAAATGGCCTGACAAGAGAAATAACATTTCAATCCATGGTTCTATCATCTGCACTTTTATTCATATTTTTTGGACTTCCGTTTGGATTTTGCCTGGCATCTATTCCAGGAGTCGTGGTTTTCATGTACTTCTGTATTTACTCTGGACACAAATTCAAAGCGTTACAAATTACCCAAGATATGTACAATATTCCTCGTGTCTACATGTCTTCAAAGTACACAGGTTTTTGGGTTGCTGAGGCTTTTGAGCCTGCAGCAAATTTTAAAAGTGGTCTAGTAAAATGCACAATTCTCAGTGAAAAAGATTTTAACAGTAAAAATATTGATACCGCATTATACTTCAAAAAGATTGTTGGAACAGTTGCGATCACAAGAAGTAAAAACAGCGAGGACTACGCATGGCTGAGAAGAATGGCGGTGTCATCATCCTACCAAAGGTTAGGCATAGCAGCTGCCCTGCTGAAAGAAGCTTTGGACTTTTGTCAAGATAAATATGTTGGAGTTGAATTGGTAACAACTGAATGTCACGATGTTGCGCGGGACTTCTATTTTAAAAAAGGGTTTGAATTGAGGAATATGTTTCACAAGCGATTGGTAGGAAATATTATTACTGTTTTGATTTATGAACTTGTCTACAAATTCAAGACTAATAAGATTCACGTATCACCATGAGTAGCCTCTTAGATGCTTCCTACTGAATAGAAGGCTGTCATTAAGACTGAATTAGATTTTAGAAATAGACGTAATGAATTAAGCTTACAATAAAAAAATCAATATTTACTACGCACATAAAAAATTTTAATTTATCGGTGTAAAAAAGAAACAGAAGCAATATACTTAGTTTTTTTATAGTTATTAGTGTTTGATAGCATTCCAGCATAGTAAAACTTTAACCGGCTTCTTTATAAATTGATATTTACTCTTTTTAGATTAGCTATTATCAAATAAAAATCTTTGATAAGGCACGTTATCTCAGCTTAGTGTACAGTTGGCATACCTTGATCTTAATCATCATCATTACAATGATTGGTTTGTCATGGAAGTGTCACTAATTTTTTGCAATTTTTTTCAGGTTTAATGGCAACAGGTTGAAAAGTAGGCTCTGCCGTATGCTAGAGACTATTTGAATTTTTTGAGGTGGTTATTGGGTAGATCGATATTTTTGATATTTCTTCAAAAAATTACGAACTGCTGACCGTTATACAGGCGGATAGGCCTATCCAGTCTGCGATCCTAACAAGGAGAGAAAACTCCTAATTGAGGGAGAAAAGCATGGTCACAATACAAGAAGATGTCAGGTTCACTTCCTGACACAGTCAATCCAGATCTCCGGTCATGACTTAGAGAGAAGTCTGAAGTAAGTATCGATCTCCCCAAACACCACCTCAAAAATTCAAGGAGTACAGAGCATAAGTTACGCCAGAACCATATTTTTTTTAATAAGATCTTCCAATATATTAGGAATCATATTATGTTCTATTTTATAAAATCATTTGTGTCAAACACTAATTGGAAAAATGTTGCCAACTAAGTGAAATATTATCAATAATTATAATGTCTCTCTCAATCCGGCTATAAAAAAGTGTATTTTTCGAAACACCAAATAATGTAATCAAACTCGTTTATTCAATAAATTTGCATCATGCTTGCCAATAATTTCTTGCAATGATTTTAAGATCGCCTATTGTGTAAAATATTCAGTTTCTATGATTTAGCATAGCATACTCACATTATCGTCGTAAATTGTTATTGTTCAAAATAAACGAAATTTTGTAATGGCTAAAACTAATCTTCAATCAGCCTCTTACCATTTTTCAGCAAAAACAGTTTTAGAACTTGTCCAAGAAATTATTAGTAATGCAAGAGAACCACCAATCATCTCAAAATACTAAAATATTCAAGAATACTTCATTTTTGTTTAAAGCATTTTTGTTTAACTGTGAAAATACAGTTTGTGTGTTTACAGAAGTTCTATTAAAATTTTCTATATAGTAGTGGAGGTGTTATTCTGATTGATATTCATATTCCACTTGAAATCGTCTTAACCAATCAATAATCAATCTATTCAAAAAAGTGACAAATTAGTTTTAGTTGTAAGTTGTTACACAAATATCAATTGAGTGAATTGAAGATTACAATTAATTGACCAGAGAATTTACTAGAATGACCAGTGAGTTTGATAAAAATCGATAATGTTTCAACTACCAAAACAAGTTTCTCGTTTTTTTAAAATGATAAATATAACTTAATTTCAATGCATTTTTTCAATTAGCTATAGTTGAATCAATTTGTAACACGACAGTTGTTTTGATTTGAATAACTACTGTAGTATGTGGAATGTAGTACGTGAATATGATGGAATTAAAGTGAACAGTTTCATCATAAAAACTTTATTTCAAGAAGCTATATATTTTTTACAACCTGCTAGTGAAAATTGCTATCTTAAACAAAATGAATCACAGCTTGAGATCTATGAACAAGAAGGTTTAAATGTCATCACCTCTCAAGTAGCAATGATTGGTTTTTTTTCAAATTACTTCTACGTCATGTTGTTACAACAAAATTATTATAATCATCACTTTTGATACCATGCAAATTTTGATCAATACCAGCTTTCAACAGTTTTTATAGACATGAAAGTTAAAATCATCGTTTAATTAAACCGAATCAAACTCAAATCTACAAGAAATTATCAATGTCAAGCATTTCAAGTTTTAAGCTTGCATTAGATTCTTTTGAAAACAGTCGATTATAATACTGAGATAATTACAATAATATTACTTCATTAAGCACATTTGTTACTCCTTTTACATTGATTCCAAGTCTTCATAAAAATGTCTAAAAATTCAAGCGAGGCACTCATCGGGAATCGATTCCTAAAAACAGAAAATGCATAAATATTATTAGTAAAAATATACAATTTATCAGCAATCTCTATAAAGGTGCATACAGATTTACGCGCCGCGCAATTCACTTTTAATCAGCTGATGCCAAGCTTTCTATATCTGTATCTTACCGTTTCTGTAAAAATACAGATATAATCAGCTGATTAAAAGTGAATTGCTCATGTTCGCGGCGCGTATATCAGTACGCACCTTTAGAATTACAAAGGAAGTGGTGGATATGAAAAATCTTAGCAGTTTGAGGCATAATTGGGAGACAAGTTGAATAATTAAAATACTTATAAAGCACAAAAATAAACATTTTCAACCAATTCTATTGATTCAAGAACACACACTGGAAATAATCTTTAGCACTCTTCTGTAGAATAATAAATATGAGAATATCACCCAAATAACTATTTTTGCGAACTTGAGCTTGAAAATCGTTTCATATTTGGTACACGATCATTTCGTAAGTAAAAACCTATTCAACTTCACATAAACAAGTCGAATCTGATAAGATCTGTTTTACATCAGCTCGTTTCATCACAATTTTTTTTAAAGATTACGTCCTAAGGACACTCCAGTTATGGAGTATAAAACAAGTCAGGTCAATTATTATGTAATTTTACATGAAAAATTATATATTTACATAAATATATAATTATATAATTTTACATAAACAATGAAATGACCCAGAAAAAACATTAATCGTGAAATTGATAATTTTGAGATATGACTTACTTGTGGAAATAATTTGCAAAGTTCCTTCCATAGATTTTTAAGTATTGAACGTTGATCACGTTGGCTCTGGAAATGAGAAAGAATCAACAGTCAGTAGAAATACGAATACCGTAAATCAATAAGTAGCCCACTAGTAATGTAGTAATGTTTCTAATATACAGTACTATACTATATTCACTAACCAAATGAATATTATTTAATGCTGAGTAGAATCAGTATTTTATTAGTAATCCATGTTTGGTTTTGAAGCATCTAAAATTAAAAATCTATTTTGTGAAAATAATTAAGAACTGAAAATTTTGTGAAGTGAACAACTACAACACTTAACCTATTTAGGACTATGTTTAACCTTATCTGAATTTGGGAGAGGAATAGCTCAAGGTTACCTTATTTTTTCTCTCCCTATCATTTTGATGATGTACTTATTGTATGTATCAATAAATAATCATTTAAGGAGAGCACTTTCTTTCTCTCTCTCTCATTCTCTCTCTCTCTCTCATTCTCTCTCACTCTCTCTCTATTTGTATGTTATCACATGACTTTCAAAAGATAGTTTCCGAAAATGTTGATCTTTGTTGGAATGGACCTCAAATAGCCACAATGGGATCGACAATATAGGGAACAGATGGGAATATTTGCCAGGATGGTTGCCGATAAAATACAATGGCCCGGTTGCACAAAAGCCGGTTAAATTTTAACCGTGATTAATTTCACGAAAACCAATCAGAGAAGGCCTTTTTGATATTTTAGTAGTTTTATCATAAAGTCGTCATTTTAGTCGTATTGAGCCATTTTATCAAAAATACCTTCTCTGATTGGTTCTCGTGAAATTAATCACGGTTAAAATTTAACTGGCTTTTGTGCAACCGGCACAGTAAGTATTAATGAATATAATTAAATACCTATATCTTCCTATTGAACCTTGTACTAAAATTATTACAAGAAAACCGTCCATTTCAAGCAGAATAATTGAACCTACCTTATTCAATAGGATTGTTGGAATGAATGAAACAGGCGGCCTTAGAATGTCAGTCGATTCTCCATGCTCTTTGAGCAATAGATCCCCTTCGGAGCCAGCAGCACATTCCTGTATCGGTTTCCAGTCAACACCATGGTCCCTACAACACTGAAGAAAAAAAACATAAATCACTTTCAAAATTATGATGCTTATGACATTTTCACACCAACAATAACAAAACTGGTAATCACCATTAAACTTGCATAATAAATTTATTTTTTAACTACCTTCAGTTTAAAAAATATAATATTGTTATAATTATTATTAAACGAAAATCCCAATTAAATGCTGTTAATCACCCCGAAGACTTCTGCTACTGCAAATATTGACAACGGTAAAAAGCTTAGATGGAAATTCGATGAGTGATACTATACTAAAATTATTTGTCAGCCCGGGAAAATTAGTCATCCTTTGTATAGTAGCGCTTATCGAATTTCCATCCAGCTGTTTACCCTGTTGTCAATATTTGCAGTAGCAGAAGTCTTCGGGGCGATTACAGCATTTAATTGGGATTTTCGTTTAATAATAATTATTTATTAATTAGCATTCGAACAAATGCAACTTCCAACTTATTTTCATCTGTATAATTGCTATAGTTTACTAATTTCATTCACAAATTAACACCAATGGAAATTTAAAAAATAATTTCATGTATTGAGTTAAAATGGACGATAATTTATGGTGTAAGGTGTGAGACTTTGGGAGTGTATGCTATTCTGCAACTGCATAAGGATCAAATTGAATAACCCAATTCAAGCCCCAATTCAGTTTACTGATTTCATTTACAAATGAACACCAATGGAAATTTCAAAAATAATTTCATGTATTGATTTAAAATGGACGATAATTTATGGTGTAAGGTGTGAGACTTTGGGAGTGTATGTTATTCTGCAACTGCATAAGGATCAAATTGAATAACTCAATTCAAGTCCCAATTCAGGACTCGTTTCTGTAAAATAGCATTGACCTTCAGCAGGTGTTGGAGAGGTCTGCAGAGCATCTGCGGTCTTCAACCTCATGGTTCCTGGCAAATCGGTCTTCAGCTAAATGAGAGCAAGGCACAAACCATCATCTGCAGTTTGTCGAAAAGTATGCCTCATGATCAGGAACCTGTGAAGCTGCTGGGCTTCAAAACTCAGCTGGGCCAGCCACATCCAGCAAGTGACCAGGAGACTGTCCCGAATCTGTTTCCTTTTGCTAAAACTGAGGTGACATGTGACGGAGGCATAACTGGTCATGGTGTATTATGCACTTTTCAACTGTCGTATCTCTTAGGCTCAACTCACACTGGCTCGACTCTAGTCTCTCAAATGTTATAATTATTATGAATATATTGTCTTATCTAAAATAATGATGAAACATCACTTTCATCAAACATAACCTCACTTTTATGAAAAATGCATGGTACTATGCAACTTAAGTCGAGGCTCGACCAACATGTTGAGTCAACGCTCGACTCAGTCTCACAGTCGCGAGGTCGCGGAGACTAGAATCGACTGGTCTGAGTGTCACCATTTGAAAACACATGCTGCGTCGAAAAGAAACTGGAGTCGCAGTCTGCGACTTGAGTCGCGTAAGTGTGTGTTGAGCCTTACGGTCTACCCATGTGGTGTCATTCCAAAGTTAGTAGACGGTTGGTCACTCATCAATTGTATTTAAGTTGACTATGCAATTGGAGTGAGGGAACTACAGCCGTGACGTAGGCTGTAGTACAGAGTAGGCAGAATATCGCATTCTTGAAAATCATACCGTGACATACAGTCAAATTATAAAACACAAATATGTTCTGACATGCATGCTTTCTGTTTCTGCTTTACAATAATTATCAAAACATTTAAATAGTACAAGCATTTTGCCATTTAAATGTAAAAACCCCACCTCCTAACCTACTATTTTAATCTCTTAAAGTTTCTCCATCTTCTAGGTCGTGTTTATGTTCTGTAGTTTGGCTATAAATAGTTCAGCTTGTAAATTTCGGGGATGAGATATTTTGATTTTCATAGAACATTTGCTCGATACCAGCATGTGTTCAGTGCATTTATATGAATGCAATGCATCGGATTTATCGGGATCAGTCACAGCCAACTAGTAGTTCTGTGAACAGTAGACCTCGCGCTCAGTAAGTTACATTGACCTGTTGTTATGTTTTCTCAAAAATTAATAAATAATTTATCAATTTAGAATGTCTAGTAAAAATCGTAAATAAATATAGAGCTTTCTGTCCTATCATACCGTAACGTGTCGTCCCGGAATGTGAGTGTGAGCGCTGTTATCAGGTCTGGCTGCAACTGTCTACAACGTTGATGGTAAGATACATTTTCAAGATGTTCGATGTTTTTGAGCGGGTAGTATTATAAATAGTCAACTGTCTACTAACGTTGATGGAAAGATACATTTTCAAGATGTTCGATGTTTTCGAACGGGTAGTATTATAGTCCACTAGACAGCTGATTTATGATGAATAATTCTATAATCTGATTTTCACGGTAATATTGGCGTATGAAGGTGGCTCCTTTTTCCTTTTATATTATCCTTGAAATGCAAAATTTCCAAAAACCTTGTATATACGTCGACGCGCAATTTAAAAAGATACCTGTCAAATTTCATGAAAATCTATTACAGCGTTTCGCCGTAAATGCGCAACATAAAAACATTAAGAGAAATGCTAAACCGTCGACTTGAATCTTAGACCTCACTTCGCTCGGTCAAGGGGTCAACTATAGATCTAAAGTAAGCCATGGATCAGTTTATCGGTTTATTGCAATGCATTGGGTTTATCAAGATTGTTTTATTGGTTAATCTGGAATTATAATAGTATAGCCTTGTCTACTAACGCTTTTCCAGCTTATCAACTTTTTCATGTCATGTTTTTAGATTCTTGAAAAACTTTCAACTTCATTTTATTCATACAAGTTGAATGATCTTAAAATATTTAATAACATCATTCGAATCGGTGATTCATTCCCTATAAGTACAAAGAATTTCAAAGTTCTAGGTCAATCTTGAGGGGATTAAACGACGATGTATTTGAATATGCAGTGGATAAACTATTTTGCTCAGTGTGGTTACTCTATCACTTTTTACAACACGTGATGTCACACTGGCGTTCCCCCCACAACTTCGAATCTTATACCTGTGAGTAATCAACCTTCTTTTCTACTAACGTTGGTGCCATTCAGCCAAGGTTGTGGACATACTGAAGCTGCAAAAACGGGCTGCCAGGTTCATTACTACAAGCAAACATCTTGCTCATTGCAAGCCCATTTTTGTTAGACTGCGTACTCTAACTGTAATCAGACACTTCCTCCTTCACAGTCTTATATACATCAAGGAGAAGCAACAGAATTTGTCAACTCCGACTGATGTGCGTCACCACAACATTAGGCCACAGAATACATACAGAATGGAAACTATCAATCTAACGCCTATCCAACCAATGCTTTTTACATGTCGCAAATACTATAGTAAGGTCCACGTTATAATGACAGTGGATAAAGATAGAAGAATAGCGATGCCGATTCTCTGAATTAATTAATTATATTTCTACACTGTCAAAAACATAAGTAGTAGTAGTAGTAAAAATGACTTTATTGATGATTCAAACATATTACAAAAAATGAAATTCATATAAAGAAATAGCAAAAACTAAATAAAACACCTTTAACATAATAAGAAAAAACAAGACATTATTATGGCATAACCTGTAAGGCTGTCTGCCAGGAGTCGGTTTTAATAGTTGAATTCTTCTATTAAATCTTTTCTAAGTTTAAGAGCCAATTTCAAGAAACTCATAAATTTTCCCCAATCTTTCTCATTTAGCCACTCAACTACTTCTGCCTCAGTGAGTACATATTTACCTAAGTATACTCTACGAACACCCCCTAACATCGGGCAAGCCCCCATAAAGTGAAGCATATCCTCTATCTCGCCCCTGTTACATAATGAGCATCGCCATTGTGTTTCTTCTCTGCCGTGCGAAAAATTGAGGTGGAAAAGAGACCCCCTAGCCTTAACTAATAAACTTATCTTCCTCCTATCAAAATGACCTTCAAGATAAGATCTACTATCGTTCTGCCGCTCTAACCGTTTATACAATCCGTGAAACTGGGCTTCATTCATCCTTCGTACCCACTCAGCTCTCATTTTCTCTTTCATTTTCTCACACAAATAACTAAATTCATTCCTCCATTCACTCTTTTCATTCAAACATCTTACTAGATTACACCCAAATTCATCATCCCATCTCCTCCATTCCTTGTACCATGAAATCCTACTTATTAATACTTTCTCTGCTAATACTCTAGGCAGCCTTCCTCGGGGCAATTTCATAACTATTCTAAAAATATATTCCACGTGTAACTTTATTATAAATAAGAAAATTGGTTCAATATCCAGTTCTAAGTGAATTATGTAATTGGGAGTCGATTGCGGTAACATAAAAAGTTTTTTAGCAAAATATCTTGGCAAGGTTTCTAGAACATCATAGTTTTTACAACCCCAGACCTGTGCTCCATATGTTGCCACTGTTCTCACTACTGCTCTATAAACTTTCCACTTCACCTTCATATCTATGTTATTGTTAACAATGAAGTTACGCCAGACACCATTCATTCCAAATTTTGCTAGTGACGTTCGCTCTCTAATATGTTCGGCAAATGATAATCTTGATGTTAGGATAACGCCCAAATATTTGTACCTGTTCACCACTTCTATCTCCTCACCACCTAGATACCATTTCTCATGCTCCGCCAAGCGTCCTCCCTTCCTAAACACAACTATTTTAGACTTTCCTCTATTTATCACTAGACCCCACCTTTCACAATAACACTAGATATCATCAACCATTCTCTGCAAAGCCTTTGGTGTAGATGCTAATAAAACTAAATCATCCGCATACAGCAGAACCTTTACGTTTAAATCATCCAACCAGATTCCCTCCCTTAAGCTATCACTCAAATCATTAATAAACAAGGAGAAGAGCAACGGGGACATCAAGCAACCTTGTTTTAATCCGCATGTTGTCTCGAAAAAATTCGACATCTTTTTTCCACACCAAATACTGGCCTTTGTGTCTACGTACAAACTAGAAATAATTCTAATAAACTGGTCTGACAAGCCCATCGCATAAAGTTTCTGTATGAGCGCTACTCTATCAATTTTATCATACGCGGATTTCAAGTCTACGAAAAAACAATACATTTTCTTCCCTCTACCTTTAAGTTTCAAGTTAATTATACTAACAAGGTTGAAAATATTGTCAGCAGTCGAATATCCCTTTCGGAAGCCTGCCTGATACTCACATAACACTCTATTTACGTTCACCCACTTTTCTAGTCTTCCAAGCATCACCCCTGCAAACCATTTAGCAATCGAGTTTACAAACGAAATCCCTCTATAGTTTTCTACATCTGATAAATCACCTTTTTTGAATATGGGGAAAATAACTGTTTCACTAAAACAGCTTGGTATTTCTGCGCTTTGGAGTATAAAATTGAATAGCGACAAAATAATATCCAACAGTTCAACGGGAGCTTTCTTAAAAAATTCTATCGGTATTCCATCCGTACCAGGGGCTTTTCCATCTTTACCTCTTTCCAGCGCTACCTTTAACTCATCCCTTCCTATAATTGCATCCAAGATCTCACTCCTATTGCTAGGGCCCACATGTACCTCAATACCTCTTAGAACCTCTGCTGTAAACTGGCGCTCAAAAAATCCTATCCACTGTTCCGGTGTTATTTCATTACTAGTTAACCTTCTTGATGATTTAAATAAACTCACAGTTTCCCAAAAGTTTTTGGAGTCTCTTACATTAGCCAATTTTTCTGCCGCATCTTGATAATACTTCTTTTTATTATCGCACAATAATTTATAATTACATTTTAATTCTAAATATGTACGTCTAGTGATCTCGGAATTACTTTTTCTAAACAAATTTAACATTTTAAAACACCTCACTCGCGCTCTTTCACACTGCCAATCATACCACAACTGTTTAAATTTACCATTCACTCTATTACTCTCCCGCTGTGCATTCATACTCTCCTTAATTATTACAAGTATTCGATTTGTAGCGCATTCAACATCACTAACCTCAATCACATCTGATTCATTCAATTTATTTCTTATACGCTCTTGATACTGTCGCTCTATATTTCCTGGCCAACCATACCTCGGTAGCGGCAACAAATAATCCTCATTCACTCGCAGCTCACTCACAATGACTTCTACCTCTACAGGGAAATGATCAGAAAATATTTCTTGTTTCACCTTAAAATCATTAATATCATTAAGCATACCTCTAGACACACAACATAAATCTATTACTGACGCACCTGAACCTCTCGTGAACGTAAACTCTCCTAACTCATCACCCATAGTTCTTCCATTTAATATAACTAAATCATATCTTTCACAAAAGTCTAAAATCAATCTACCTCTACGGTTCAATACTAAATCTTTTGATCTTCGATCCCATGTTATTCTACATTCTGGATTTAATAATTCTTCTGGTATTACCTGGCTATTCCCTACTCTACAATTAAAATCTCCCAATAAAATAAAATTCCCATTATTATATACTATCCAAACTCTCCACTCTTTGCCACAAATTCAGTAAATCCCCATCCCACCTATCTTCCGCACAATTTAAATATACAGGAACTATAACCGCACTTGTGTTAAGGAAATTAATTTCTAAACCTTGAAAATCATCAAATACTTTAAAACTAGCTTTTCCCCTCAATTTACTTTTATTGTACCCATATACCAGACCTCCACTTGCCCTTCCAAACAAACTAGTTCTTACTGCAGTAACAAAACGTAAATCAAATTCATTGAAAACTCTCTCAAAAATTATATTATCGGCTTGTTCCAAAAAGGTTTCACATAAACAAAATATATCATATGATTTAACGAATTGTATGAAATTTATATCCTTCATCTTCCCTCTCAGTCCAGCTACATTATAACCAAGTACTTTAATAAACTGACTTTCGGAATTTACGGAAAAATTATTTGTACTGGACTCGTGACAGACAACACTTCCCTATCCAGTCACACACTCGTCCTCAGCCTCGTTGACTGCTTCATTCGCGTTCGCCTCGTTCCGTCCTCCTGCTATAATTTTCCGGATACAGTCTGTCAAATCTACACGAAACATTTCCTTCAGCTTCCCGATTCCATCCAATTTTCCTGCTTTCAGCCCATCCTTGTCGGAATACGTGAATACTTGTCCATCCACATATAGTCGATCCACATTAAAAAACATAATTGGCATCGTTTTGGACCTAGAAATGGATAGTACCACCGGCTTTGTCGAATGATAGACAAGGATATCAAAACCAAAGTTGATCAAATACTGTCATTATAACGGGGACCTCACTATAGACACGTCAAGTGACTGCGCTATCTTGTTAGAAATTAAAATCCTGCTCTTTTGATTGGCTCGCGGCAGTGAACGAGACCGATTGATCCGGATCAGTAAAGTGATCCGAACCTCCCATATATATACTATTACAATGCTGAACAAGATGGCGGATTATTGTAACAGGATACTAGCCGAGTTTCCAATCTGTATGTATTCTGTGACTAGGCGTCGACAGCTGTTTGATGTCCCCAGGGGTGCGCCTCCAGAGATGGCGAGTATGCTATGGGAGTTGAGGACTACGCTACTCTAACAGGCTGCCTGCAGGGGTGGAACAGTTGGTCCACAGCGTGTTCGGGAGAGTTGTGACCGGTTTCCTGAGAACAAGGGCTTATTACGATGCCCTGGAATTTCTGGAAAATGACCTAACAGGCTAAAATGATCTCAAATGCTAACAGGCTAAAGTGCCATTAAGTTGAAGAGCAAGGCCTTAATGATAATTGATTTCGATTTGATTTTGATCACTGCCATCCTGATCAATTAGTGTTTTTAGTTTTGTTTTCATATTTTATTCATGACATGACGCCTACAAGTGTGGATAATGGATGAAGAAAAAGGTGTAAAGTACAAGGTGCGCCAGAGAAACTTACTTATTTGAAAAAAAATCCCGTGCGTTGAATTGGTCGTGTAGAGGGGCAGGACGTGCGCATCTGGAGGGGTAAGTTCTCAAATTTATCCTCCCTCAAGTAAATAGCCGTCCTGCTCCGGTCTAGAGGGCAGCGGGCCTTTGCAGTTGAGAGCTTCTTTTCTAATGGTCGATCACCTTCCGCGCTCGATTTGAAATTCCTCCCCACAGACTCGTTCCTGGCCATAATTCGATTCTGTCGTGGGCTTACTTATTCCAGGAGTGTGGAAGTATCGCTAAACCCAGAAATGGACTTCAATGAACCATCAGAACTGCAGAAAATATCGAAAGAGTGAGGGAGTCATTTGTGCGTTCTTCCCGGCGTTCGGCTCACAAACACGCAGCTGCTATGGAAATTTCTGACTCCACTGTTCGACGAATTTTCCATGAAGACCTTCAACTTCATCCCTATAAATTGGTTGTTGTTCAATAATTGACTGAACGCGATTTTGTTGCCCGTCAAAATGCTTGTGATATGCTGATTGACAACCTGCCTGAAGACGCTGTCATTTTTTTCAGTGACAAAGCTCATGCGATTTTTTCATTGGGTTATTTGAAACCCCTGCTTTATGTCGATCGACCACGGACCATAGCACACCTCAAGAACAGCATTCGAGACACCATTGCCAACATACCGATTGATATACTGCAACGAGTGGATACAAATTTCAAAAGTCGACTTTATAAGTGTATGCGCAATGGGGGTCGCCATTGATCTGATGTCATTTTCAAGAATGCATGAAAAAAATTGGGATATTGTATTCTCATATTAAAACAATAACTAAAGTACTTTCGTTTTTACTGACCTTTTAAATAAGTAAGATTCTCTGGCGCACCTTGTACAAGACAGAAGATCGGTGCTTCTACATTTCAATGAAAATAAAGCTCTGTTGTGATTGTCTCAACGTACCTGCATTCCTCTTTCTTCAGGGCTCATATTGTCATTGATCATACAGGATAGCAACGCGAGCAACGTGGTTTGATCGTACACTTTGGCAATGCTGCATGCGTGAACTTTGTTCCCATAACACTCCACGGAGCCATGCTGACAGGAGAACTTGTATTGGCCATCCTCGATGTAAGTCTGCAATCATTAAAATGCACCATATTATTATTCAGAATGAAAGAATTTGAAGATAGGAGAGGAGAAATTAATTTGAAATTAGATTTGTTTTTCTGAAGATAAGAGGAGAAATTACAATTTCTAATTACATAATTATACTATCATAATACATAATAATTATCTAATTATCTAATTATATAATTTGTAGTTAGAATTGATTTTTCTATCGCAATTTACGCGAATCATATTTCAGGTACTGTTGCTGGTGAGATGTTGTGATATCTATCCATAATGAAAACCCTGGTTTCTTGTCAAAAATATCACCATAGAGAAACGATAGCATAGATATCCCATGGTATAGGGCGTTTATGTCGCAACTTGTACTGTTGCTGGTGAGATGTTGTGATATCTATCCATAATGAAAACCCTGGTTTCTTGTCAAAAATATCACCATAGAGAAACGATAGCATAGATATCCCATGGTATAGGGCGTTTATGTCGCAACTTTTACTGTTATCCCAAGCCGATAGTTTACATAGTTCTTTCCTATGCAGCTGTGTGACGCTGGTAGTTTCTCAAATTGTGCCGTTCATACACTATTACCCCAACAAAACAGTAAAAATTGACAATAGTCGACAGTAGTCGGCTTGAGATAACAGTAAAAGTTGCGACATAAATTCCCTATACCTTGGGATATCTACTTACGCCATTGTTTCTCTATGATATCACTTATTTATTGTAAAAATTACAAACATGTTTCATCACCAATGGTGTCATCTTCAGTGT
Source organism: Nilaparvata lugens (assembly GCF_014356525.2). Classification (NCBI taxonomy): domain Eukaryota; kingdom Metazoa; phylum Arthropoda; class Insecta; order Hemiptera; family Delphacidae; genus Nilaparvata; species Nilaparvata lugens. The sequence continues at coordinate 90,478,487 of NC_052505.1, forward strand.
TGATGATGAAGATAAATGATGATATTGATGATTTTTACAATAAATAAGTGATATTTTTGACAACAACCCAGTGTTTTCATAATCATGAATATAATTTTCTTTTCATTTCCACTCCTTTCAAGATTTTCCGCAGATTTTCTTGCAATAATTGCTCTCATTGCAAATCCATTTAGTATAGTACAGTATATTATCTACAGTACAGTACATAAGATACCTGGCAGCCCATATCTTGTCCAACCAATACAGGAGCCAACCACGTCCAGTTTTCGTGATCAACTCAAAAATAAAAAATATTTATGGCGAATTAATTGAATTTCGAGCAAACTTTTGTACTCCGTGACGTTTGCACAAGTAGAAATACATATCAATATGGACGATTTAAATGCATTTTGTCATAGAAAGTAGTCGAAACCTATTCTATGCTTGTATAAAATTAACATTTCTCAGACCGAGAAATTTTATTCTGAACTCTAAATCAATTACTATCGTATTTAAAAAAACTTTTAAGTTGAAAAACACTCACATTTTCTTATGTGGCGACGTCCGTTTCGTGCTGGTATTGCACATTTTCAAGCCAAACAAAGACTGAAGTATTTAAGGTTATGAGGGTGAAATTTGGTCAGATTGGGGGTGGAGGGGAGTTTTGGCGGTTAATGGAGGAGGATTTAAATGAGTTTGTCAGAGTGTGGGAGGAAAAGTTGATTTGGTCATTTAGAATATTGTTTGGCTGTTGTTTGGTATATTTGTATATTTCAAACTGTTCTAGTACATTTAATTTTCTGCTTTTGTGGGAATAGTGGAGTATTGGCTTGAAAATGTGCAATACCAGCAAACTAAACGAAACGGTCGTCGCCACATCAAAAAATGTGTTTTTTCACTTAAAGGATTTATTAAATACGATAGTAATAATAATAGTGAAACCAAGATGGATAACCAACATCTAAATCAATTTTACTCTTAGGGCCAGTTTCCGAGCTCGGGATTAGGCTAAGTTCTAGACTTTAAACTGCTGGAGTCAGAGAATTGGCTTTCCGAAACGGGCCGTAGTCGTAGTCGTTGTCAAAGTCACGTTTGAATTAAATTTCGAAAAACTAGAAAATTGAACACAAAATAGAATAAAGAGAAAATAGTGTGAAGTTTCAGCTATTTTGAATTATTTTGGAATGTTTGATTTCGTCAAGGAAAAACGTTTTCAATCATAGAAATGAGAAAATAAAAACTGCGAACTACTGTCATAAAAACTGAGACTATGCCCCGTTTTTTCTGACTACAGCTGTTTTAAGTCAAAATAAATCAATGATAAGTTAATGTGGCATCAACAAAACTCAATTCAAGTCTTCAATACCTTCTGCTTCATCCATTACTCTTACATTTCACACTCTTCTAGTTTTCTCAGAAAGACACTAGCCTATCTCTCAAAACATCAAAGATCTAATACTCCCACTATTTATTGAAATACTTGAGAGCAGCCTATTTGTAATACCGGCGCCACACTTTTGCCTAGTGCGTACAAGTGACGACTAGGCGAGAGTGTGGATGGCTACTGTGCCACCGCTCGTTTCCACTCAGCTCAGCTTGTCTTCGCTCGGATTTTTGTGGCGACGAGACGAGCGAAGGCGATTGGCTCCCTACCACTGATATTGATGGGGCGCTCGTTTTCTGGTCACATTGCAGCGTTGATGGCAGGACAAACGCGAGCCGCTCGAGTTGGCCGTTAGGCGAGACATTTGACAAGCGACTTGGCAAGAGTTCGACTTTAAAAAAGTTCTACATAATCTTATCCAACAATCAACATATTTGCATGACTTTAAAACAAGTTCAACTTAATGTTTTTCATTGAATGATTTGAAAGGTCATGTTTGATTTTTCACTTTTCACTCATTCAGTCCTGATTTCCAAAAAACGTCAAGGGCCAGACCACCCAGACCAGCGTTTTCAGACGGCGTTTTAAGAGTCGTTAGGGCACAAAAATCTCCGATTTGTTGATTGTGTTGGCGTCTGAAAAACGATAAATATGGACTGGCCCTAATTGAACTGTAAAAAAGCTTTCAACTGAATAAACATATTGAATCGCATCACTATCATGAAATTCAGTGCTTGTAATAGATTATTGTTGGGTAATAATATTGTTTCTCAAACAGATTGATCAAGTGCCATTGATCAATAGCTGGTCGAGAACCAACAAGAGAAAGGACTCCTTCCCTATCTTTGCACTGCGCCTGTATAACGTCCTGCCTGTTAGTGTACAGAACCTGCAGGGTATTCATTCATTTATCTATTCAATAAGTACATTATCAAAGTTATTGCTTTCAGAAACAGAGTTGAGATATGGCTGAAGGTAAATCCATTCTACTTTGTGAATGAATATTTTGATGCCTACAAGGACAGTATAGTTTGACTTGTCATCATGTTTTTTAACGTCATCTATCCAGTAAACTTGTCATGGATGTAGAAGGAGGAATTGCGGAAATCTTCTGTGGCAAAAAATTATTTTGATCCTGTCTATATGGAAATCGCAGTCCTTGGCAACGTCTTCAAGTATTCAAGGATGGGTTACATTGCGTTTTTATAAGAAAGAAAGGAGTGACTGTAGTCGAGTGGATCAGATGCTGGCTTTGTAATTCAGAGGCCCGGGTTCAAATTCCGGCCCGGGCAAGATATTTTTCCCGGGCCACTCCCGTATTTCGGATGGACACGTTAACCGTCGGTCCCAGCTGCCTAATAACAGTCGTTAGGTCATGTCAGAGACACTGAAATTGATAAGGTGCGATCTAACACCAGACCTGAGCCAGCCAGGTCACTCGATATTATAACATATTATCAGAAAGAATTTGGAAATCATACCTTAGCCTTGCCATATGGAACGAAATCCAAGTCAATTAAATGCGGCGCTCTCTCATATGAAGGCAGAAGGTGGTGCAGGAAGAAACTGCGTGAATCAGGACACAAACATTCGTAGAATACACTTATTGTCACTGGTTTGGCTTTTGTTTTCTTTTGGCTGAATGTATGTACCAGGCTATCTTCTTTCAAATTCAGAGATGCGTCATCGGCTATCTGAAATAATAGAAAATTTTCATTATTAAGATTGTTTTCAAATCTTAAATTGTTTTAATTGTTTTATCTGATACAAGAATTTTATACAAGAATAAAATTGTGATAGCTCAAGAGTTTTATTGTTTAGTATAGTTCTAATTTTGTTGTTTGATTTTAGTAAGTATATTATATCGTTTCTTGAATTGTATAAACTTTATTGCTTAAGATTCTATGTAACTGCTTTGAATTGTGTTCAGAAGGAAAAAATAAATTGAATTCTGTTTTTTAATATTATTGTAATTTAATTAATTATGAAATTGTTTTCAATATAGTAAGTGAGCTGTTGGATGCCCCCAGGAGACGCCTCCACCGATCACAGGCCAGTTATAGGATATCAAATTCAAATGATCTTTATTCACAAAAAAGTAATACAGCATCAGAAACATTATATAAATAGTGAATATCCCCCACAAAGACAACAAGTCTGGGTGTGGGCAATGAGCACCGTGAACTGCATTATAACGACCTGACAGTTGAAGATTTACAATAAAAAAAACAACAAAAACAATAGAATAAGTAAGGTAGAGTAAATAAATAAAAAAGCATCTTTAGAGGATGTGGAGAGCACTTAACGTTGTTGAACCCAAATTTCTGTAGTTTGAAAAAAAAAAATATATACATATATATGGTACTGAAAAAAAGAAAAGGTACTGAAAAAAATATCTGCCCTGAAACTTTCCAACAGTCTGCCTCCTGGTTTGAAGCAGTTGGATGAGGCCGCCTTCAAGAGAACCGCCCAGAAGCTGCCGTGTGACAAGGCATATTTCTGTGTGAATGAATAATGTATGGGTGATAATTTGAATTTTTAATGAAAGCGGTCACTGGATCACTGCCATCTGGATGGTTATGTGTTGAATTACGTATTTTGAGTTTTATGACGTCATCGATTCCACAAGAGTGTGAGTAATCAATGAAGCAGAAGATTCATTCAGAAGAACTCCTCTCTGAGGAGCTCAGTTGACGCCGTCAGTAGATCCCCTCTAAAGTGGCTTTACTGACGCGGAGCTCTACTGTCGGGGAGCTTAGTTGGCGCGTTCCCTATTAGAGTGGTTTTCGGCCTTAAGTATGAAGAGGATAATAAAAATTATTAACGATATCGACCATTCACTTCAGAAAAGCTCATACTCCGAATTATTGGGTTTGAAAATAGATCAACGATTGTAAATTGAAATTACAACGTGGATAATATGTTGGAGAAGTTAATATCTGACCTCTACTCACTAAGAAAAATCTATCAGGCCAATTAGTGTTACCAAAGAGAATATCAATAGAATAGGCATAAGTTACTTATTCCCATCCTCTTTGCTGCAACCTAAGGACATTACGTACCATTTTCTATGTATTTTTTCTCCTATATGTTGCCCAAGTTTTTCAATAACCTGCCCCGGAGCATCCAATACAGACAAGGACAAGGGAGTAACTATGCTTTGTCTTTACAACTGTAAAGCAGCCTGGGATATTATAAACAGCCATCGTCCCAGGAAAACACCGATGGAGTCACAACTCAGCCCTGATGAGTTCAACTACTTTGTCAGTGTGGTTGATGAAATACTTGTGGACTTGCCAGACTGTGGCTCAAATCCTGTGGCCAATGTTGGTCAGGTGCAGCAGCGGTTGGGGTCATGAAACCAGTGGATGCTACCCGGGTCAGGAACATCATTTCTAATCTGAAGAACTCCAGGTCACAGGATATGCATGGGCTTTCTACTCTTGTGCTAAAGGCAACTGCTGAGCAAATACCAGAACCAATGGCTGCTGCCAAAAACAACTGTTTCAAGGCTGGAAGGTTGCCGGACAGTCTCAAGAAAGCTACGACGTTGCCAACACACAAGAAAGGGGAGTCTAGTAATCCTCCAATCTCCATTGTTCCAGTCTTCTCGAAGGTGATCGAGACGGAGATGAAGATGCAACTGACCAACTTCTTCGAAAGAAACAACCCACTGTCCTCTTTACAACACGATTTCAGGAATGGTCGATCCACCACAAGCGCTCTGCTCACATTGGCGGACAGTATCCGGAGTGCTTTCGAGGCTGGTGGTTCCCTTGCCCCCACACTGTGTGACCTCAGTAAAGCCTTTGACTGCGTTCCTCACAAAATACTGATAGGAAAACTTAAGAGATATGGTCTAGGTGGCACAGTCTTGGGGACAGTGGTATCTTACCTTGAAGACAGAAAGCAAGTGGTCCAACTGAGTGGTGCCACTTCAAAATTGAAAACTGTGGAGTATGGAGTACCACAAGGATCAGTCCTAGGCCCCCTGCTGTTCATATTGCTTAGGAATGACTTCACGAGCAGGCAGGGTGCGGTACTCTTTACAGATGACACCACCTTGTTATCCAGAGGCATCACCATCGAACAGGTGAGAGAAAGGTCTGCCAGTCTCATTGAGGAGGGCAAGCTATGGTTTCTTGCAAACGAATTGAAGCTCAAATGAGGATAAAACGAGCATCCTAGTCTGCTCTTTGAAGAGTCAAGCAGCTGCTGGGTTTCTGGATGGACAGGAGGATAAGCTGGAATCATCATGTTCAACAGATGTGCAGGAAACTGTCAAGGATATCATACCTCCTGAGAAAACTGAGACACCTGGTTGACCACATCTGCCTCATCATGGCATAGCATTCATTTTTCCAGAGCCACATTTACTATGGGCTACTGCTGTGAGGTCATTCACCAGCCGTCCATGATGTTCTGCTCCTGCAGAAAAAAGCCATGAGGATAATTACCTTCTCAGACTTTAGGAAACATTGCCGGCCTCTCTTCAGGAGTCTTGGAATCCTCATTGTGTACAGCCAGTATGTACTGTGCTCAGTGATTTACATAAAGGAAAACTGGGATCTGCTTCTCAGAAGAGGTGATATACATCAATACCAGATATGCTGCCTCATTGGAGATACCTCGCAGCAGACTGGCTGGAACTTGCAACCCCAACACAAGCTATAAAATTCTTCAACAGTTTTCCCAAGGCAAACCAAACTCTAGGTTCTATGCGATTGTGAAGAGCAAACTTGTTGAAAGACTACTCTACTCAAAAATTCGACTGAGTCATTGTCAATATTGTAGAACAGTTCCATAATTGAATAAAAATACACATTGTCAAATTCTACACAGTTTTTACACGACCATGGTTTCGTGACCACACAGGTCACATTTTCAAGTTGAAAGTCACACTTTAAAACTGTGTAAAATTTGACAACATATGTGTGTTTTTATTAAACCACTCTACTCGTTGGGGGAATTGAGGGAGGTGTCCCTTTTTGCAGATCCAGCACTTCCACAACATGAACAGCCATGCAGTTTTATTAATGAATGAAGAAGAAAGTTTTTTTGACACTGCCTATATGGAGACCCCAGTTCTTGGCAACGACCTCCCAAGTATTCAAACGAGTCATTGAAATGAAGAGGCTTCTTATACAAGGGAGTGGTAGCTTAAACAGTGCTGTATTGATGAATTATTTTTTATATTGACTGAATTTTACATTTTAATAGAGACTCATAAAGGCTCTATTAGGGTATGAGCACTCATTAGGCAGCCAGGTGTTCCAGCGTTCTGAAGAGGATATATTCTCTTAAACCAGCTCTCTGTATACACACATCCGAAGGCCCCAACTATAGACTTTACTTGTAAAAAGTGAATACATTTTAAATATTTATTTACTTAGAAGTTAACTTAAATTAAATAAATTGGTGGGGTATAGATAGATAGGTAACACATGGGCATTACTAACCTCATTCTTCGAAACACTACTGTCTGTACTAAACAAAGACTTATAAACAATAAAAATAATTGCACAAATTCCTACAAAAAGTAATTTTGAACGGTTGGCTTTTAACGTAGAACGTATCATTGTTTTATTTCAGCCACATCAAGTGGCGTTGAATCAATTTATTGACTATCCATCACTCACTTAACCTAAAGACACCTTCGAAGTAGTTTTCACAGTAAAAACTAGGTTTAGAATAATTAATTTGATCAACGAAACAGTAGTTGAATGATAATGTTCTTGTCATAATGACATTATTTTTTTAGATAATTTTTATTAGAATTGAAAATTTGATGATAAGGAATGAAATCCACCATTGCGTAAACAAACGTCACCAAAACACTTCACACTTCAATTCATGAGCAAGCAGACAAACAGCTGCTGCATGCACCGGTGCTAATTTCGATATCTGCCAACTTAGTTCGATAATCGATGTATTCAATGTAATGTGGGATTGTTGGCAGGGATGGGTATCGAACTGAAGAACATCGATTATCTTCTCCAAGTAATTAATCGATACGTCGATTAATCGGTACAAAAAACATCGATTAATCATACTGAGTGCTGGTTGCACAAAAGCCGGTTAAATTTTAATCCTAATTAATTTCAGAAGAACCAATCAGAGAAGCCGTCTTTTCAAAAAGGTCTCTGATTAGTTCTCGTGAAATTGATCATGATAAAAATTTAACCTGCTTTTGTGCAACCGGGTCCAACTGTTTTTAAGAAATAAAAACTATAATTCGATATTTTGTGGAATTTTTGCCCTACCATCTTACTCTTTTGACGCAATCCATCCACTGCTATGTAGTTTAATGGTCATAGTTGCAGAAATAAGAATTAAAAAGAAATGATTCTGAAGAAGGCTGATGTACCGGCGGGCTTATTGTATTGGGCAAGTAGGTAGGATAAAAAAAAGTCAACCTGCATACTAGAAACTGACCGGCTTGAATCTTGGAAACAAATTCTGAATGATTGTAGGAATATAAATTGTAAAAAACCAAAAGATTTAATGTAGGCTATACGGTATAGCCTCCTGCACAGTGACAAATATATTGGCGTCCACTAGCCTACACCAGTTCTTTAGTGGCGCCTACAAAAAATCCGTCCATTGTCACAGTGAGAAACTGTTTGGACACTGCGAATGTCCCTGTGTGGAGTCGTTTTGTCACTAGTGGGGGATACAAGTGGAAGCCACTTATTATCCCTGTGTGAAGGCGTTTTGCCACTACTGGTAGTTACTAGTAGAAGCCACTACTGTCCCTGTGTACAAGAAGCTTAATTTGTAAGGAGAATATCAGCAAACATAGTGTGCTGGAAGCAAAAAAGCCGGTTAAATTTCAATTGTGATTAATTCCACGAGAACCAATTAAAGCCCCGCACACACACACACACTGATTTTATACTTTTTTTTTATACTTCTCTCCTTAGTCATGACCAGATAACTGGATTGACTGTGTCAGGAAATGGACCTGACTTGGTCCTTGTCGTAGAGTTGACATAAAACTATGTCCGTAATAAACACTTATTTACGTTTATAAACTTAGTCAAACATATAAAAAACATTTAAGAATAGTAATATTTGAACTTTTCAAGATGGCCATGCCTGTATGCATTACATTAATTATCTCTCGACGTTAGCTGATGTTTCTGGTGGCCTCGAAGTATTCCTCCACTGAATAGAATGGAGACTCTATTAACCAGTTTTTGATTTTTGTTCTGAAGCTCCTGTCGTCCAAGTTCTTCACACTGTCAGGTAAGGCGTTGTAAATCCTCAGGGCTAGTATTGGGAAACAATCCTTCTTCTTACTCAGCCTGCAGAAAGGGATGTCTATTTTCGCTTTCCCTCTGGTGTTGTAGGAGTGTCTGTCTTCTCTTCTTGTGAGCAAGTGGAAATTATCCCTTGCGTGCAACAGGGAGAGCCAGATATATTGATTGTATACCGTGAATATTCTCAGCTTGATAAAGATGGGTCGGCAGTGGTCCAAGTATCCCGCCGAATCTAGGATTCTTAGAGCCTTCTTCTGCTGGAGCAGTACATCTTTACAGCCTGGAGCGTGCCCCCATAACTGAAGTCCATAGTTGATATGGCTATGAAACATAGCAAAATACACCTCCACCAGATGCTTCCTGGAGATTAATGGCTTCAGACGTCTCAGTAGGTACATCACTCTGGCTAGTTTCCTACAGATGTTATCAATGTGGCTACTCCAGCCAAGTTTAGCATCCAGTGTAAAACCCAGTAGCTTCACTTCTGTGAGATCGTCAAGCTGCTCCCGAACAAGAGTGCATGTTGTCTCCTGGGTTTTGCTTTCATTAAGCATCAGCTCATTGCTGGTGAACCACTGCTTCGCCTGTTCAAAAATATCTGCTGCCAACCTCTTGGACAAATCTGGTGCTCTACCCCTTGCGAAAATAGTGGCATCGTCAGCAAACATGAGGATGTTGCCCATAAATCCAAGGTCATTTATCATTACCAGGAACAAAACAGGACCAATCACTGAACCTTGTGGCACTCCGTGACGAACCCGTAGTGGACCTGAGTTCGCTCCATCAAGGGTAAGAACCTGCCTCCTATCGGAAAGGTAGGCTCTGAAGGTGGCAAGGACTGGACCGCGCACTCCATAAGCAGCCAGTTTCTTGAGGAGAATATCGTGTGAAACACACTCAAAAGCCTTGCTCAAGTCCGCCAGAGCAAGAGACACAGAGTCACCCGCCTCAAAAGAGTTGAGGATCTCAGCAACTAGCTGTGATACCGCAGTGACCGTTGACTTTCCCTGCCTGAATCCATGCTGGGCGTTTGTAAATAGGTCTCTTCTTTCAAAGTAGAGAACCAGCTGCTTCTTCATGCACACCTCAAAAATCTTTGCCAGAGCTGGAATAATTGAGATGGGCCTGTAGCTACCCATGTCTGATGGATCTCCCTTCTTGAAGACAGGTACAGTTCTGGCAAGCTTCAGAGCAGAAGGGAAATAGCCTGCCTCTAGGCAAAAGTTCAAGACAATGCTGAGGGGGTGAGCGATCTCCTCAATAATAGCTTTCAATAGGTCAACTGACACACCATATATATCCTGGGTACTTTTACCTTTGAAACTCTTTACCATCAGAATGATATCATCTGCTGTTACCGGGTCCCACCTATCAAAGACTGTGTTGTGATTTCCTGGCACGTGGAAGTCTTCATCTGCTTCACTTCTCCCTGGAATCGACTCCACTATCCTCTCGACCTGCTGAATGAGAAAATGATTGAACTCATCGGGGCTGGCAATGACTTTAGGCCTCACCCTCTGACAAGCAGACCCAGTGATGGACCTGACCAGGTTCCAAGCTGCCTTACACTTATTAGAGGCTTGGTTAATTGTACTTATGTTGGCCTCCCGTTTAGCTAGATCTACTTCTTGTCTATATATTTGTTTTGCCCTGAGATATTGCTCATTATATTTCTTTTTATCCTCATCATTGAGGCTAGCCCTGCTCTGATAGTTTAGTGAAAGAACAATATTCTTGAGCAATTGAAGTCTAGGTGTGTACCATGACTTATTTTTCATTTTTTTATGAGTCTGGCAACTTTGTAGCTTCTGTGTTCTTGAAGGAAAAATGTTCTCAAATACTTCTGTGAATTTTTTGAAAAATGTATCGAATAACTCTTCAGGGTTATCCGTACAGCCAGGAAGTATCATTGTCCAGTTCACATTAGCCAATGCCATCTTCAATAGTGGAAACTTATCAGGATCGATTTTTCTCACTGATTTTTTATAAAGATTGTGCCATGGCAAGGTATGGGGGGTGTCACTCATCACGCTCCGCCAAACATCTATCACCACTGCATCGTGATCGGCAATCAAGGGTCCTGAACAACTACATTATAGCTCCAAGTGTCAAGAGAAGTAGCAACAGTATCCAAGCAATTATTTCCTCGGGTGGGCGCATGATTTGTAATGTACATTCCATGACTTTGGAGAATACACCTAAATGTGTGATAGATACTGTCATTAACATTTAACTGGATATTCAAATCACCACCAAGTACAATCGGCAAGTGCAAATTACTTAAACTTGAAAGACATTTGTCCATAGCATTGAAAAAATGTTCAATATTGCCATTTGGAGAGCGATAGACTGAGACGATAATAACAGAATACTCATCAATCTTTACTCCTGCAAGTTCAATATCTAGCTCAGCACTGAAGGTACTCAGATCCAGACGATCAAAACTTAAATTCTCCCTCAGGTATATTGCAGTTCCTCCATTCCTGTGAGTTATGCGAAAAAATCCAGTAGCAAATTTTAAATTTTCTATTACATTGAAGTATTCCTGTTCATGAATTTTTAGATGATGTTCACTAATGCACAGTATGTCATCACAGTATTGAAGCATTTGAAATACCTACATTTTACAATTATATTTTTTGCAATGGTTATAATCTGTAGACCGCAATACATTTTCGTTGATCATGAGACAATAACATTAATTTAGATTTGGATATGCTAACTCTAGTAAGTAAACTATGGTGTATTGAATTCGATTCTTCAATACAGATCTCCAGAGGAGATGTCAGTTGAAAGCAAAAAATATTACTACAATAATTGTTTCGATAATGAAAGAACCCATATTTCAGAATTTCTTTATTACCAAGCAAATAAATGGATTTGAAAAGAATACATTGAACTATTAATCCTAGTTTCCTACAATTTGATGAAGTTATGAAGTATTGTCATATCACTCACACCTATAAATATTGAATTATTAATAACTCTACATTATATTAATAGATGGTACCTCTAGTCATGATTGGATAGTGACAAAGTTTAGAATCGTTTGATGGGAGATTCATGGCAAAGGAATTTGAAAACTCATGGAAGACTCACTTTGGAAGACAGAAATTACAGGAGGGAATCAACTACAGTTTTTGAACATATAGGTCTACAATATATTGAATCAAGAAACTTATCATGACTGATAGTAACTAATTATGATTTACGATATATAATACGATCAAAATATGTGATATGAATTTTAAATGTAGCCTACTACATGTTAATTTCATCATGTCATTACACTATTCGATTCACTTACAGAATTCACACTGATCATTAATGAGCGTGGATAAAGCCGTGTTCACACTGAACAACTGTTCAACAAACATGTTTGTGGAAAACGTTTGGGCAAATTTTATTATAATTGACAAACAATGTTTGCCCGTGGCCAGTGTGGACGCGTCACCAAACAAAATATTTGTAAGTGGGAAGAACAGGTTTTATGTTTTACAGCAAACACTGAATATGTTTGGAAAACAGTAATTTTTTGTTTGACAAAAAATGATTGTCCAAACTTTTTTATACATGTTTTAAAAAAGAATATTATGATCACCTCGACACATATTATTATAGTGGGGTATCATAATTAGAACTTAGTTTAGTATTAGCAATTTTGTATGTATAACAACTATGTATATTTGAAAGAATAAGACTTTGATATTGTCAATACCACTTTTATTTATTCGAAAAAAAATAATATTTTTATTTTTTTATATATGTTTTGTCAATAAACTTCTCTGGTTGCAATTCATTGGCAATCAGAGAAATTATTAAACTTTTTAAAATGTTTGTCCCTGAGTTCCTCAACAAACATTTGTTTACCAAACATGTATGTCGAACATTTGTTCAGTGTGCACAAGGTTTAGATATGATTGAATCACTAATTTCTATTGTAAATACTGGTTCAGAAAGTGTATGCTTCAACTTATCTTTATTAATAGTATGGTGCTATATAATTTGTAATGAATTGCTTATCATACGGTAGAAACAATCATACTAAATTGTTAAGTATTTGATTTTCATTTATATAAATTTTAGTCATTACGAGACAGGAAATCTTAGACAAAATGAAACAATTTCTGTGAATTTCATATTCTTGTTTGGATTTTTAGACAATGATAAATAACAATGCACTAAGCAGTAGATTACTTGAAAGGCAGATTAATTTTAGACAAATATGAAAACGTGTGAAACTTCTTTGAAAAATAAACTGTATTTTACCCTAGACTCTGGACTGAATATCTATGCGAAAAGTAATTAAATCAGTTTATTTGAATGAAAATTAATATTTTACAGGAGCATGCTTTCGTGTGTGCTCACACATCAATGTAAAATATTAATTTTTATTTAAATAAAGTGGATTTTTGACAACATTTCAAGTCTATTCAATTATGGAAAAGTTCCACAACATCAACATTCACGCTACAAACTTAATTACATCAGTTTACATAAAATACGACAGCAGATATAGATCACCAGATCCAAGGAGTCTGACACTAAATATAATAATTGATGGCGTTATACATAAATAATCGATCAATACACATTACGATCTCCAATATTGAAAATAGTGATTTATTTATTCATATGGATTTTATCGGCATCCAGAGGAAACCTTTCGAATGTTCTGCCTCGCCGTATTACCCAACAATAAAAATAGATAAAAAAGTGATAATAATATTTGAATGGGGTATGCTGATAGAGAGCAATAACCCAACAGGAAGTTCCATCACGCTATTTGACTCGTGCTGTAGATGCCCGAAAAAGTGGCTGTACAGTTATCTATATATGGGTTACAGGCAATAAAAGGATGTAAAAAGGATTGTATGTTTGGCCTATAAAGAGAATTTAGTGAGTTAGTAATTATCTTTCAAAGACCGGAATTTTATTAAAATCCAGACACTTTAACTTTGCGTTCATAGGATGTTCGAAATTCTTTATTCAAATAAATGTATGTTATGAGATATCAAGCAATGCAATAAATATTACAAGATGATTTGTTCTTGAGAGCGATAGAAATAGAATGATGCTTGCTTTGCAATGCTTAGGCACAATAATTATCCTATTCTATAGAATTATTTCTACAGTTTATTGTCATTATAATCGGGGTTTTTATCAATAATAGTAGTATGCGAATAATGCGTTTATTGTTAGAGAAGCCCTTAAGGTTATTTATACCTTACCACACTTTATGGGATCTATAAAGTGCATTCCAAAGCATAAGTAGAGAATGATGAAATCAGAATTGCTGTACTGTTATGGTATTAAAAAAAAAGTTTTCTTTGGATGGTCATGAAGTACCATATTTCTGGAAGGTACTTCATGCTAAGATATTAGGGAACTTGAACTAAAAAATAGAAGAAATAAATATGTTTGGCTTGAGAAAATTTCAATAAATGAATACATCACAATATGCAGAGATATGTACTTCAAGGAGAAACCCATTATGAAACTATATAACTCTATATAAACTTATGGTTTTGAGTTTAAATTAGTTAAAACAATATTTGGTTTTCCCCATCTGGTAAAACTATCGTGAGAGAATAAATCTCATTATATTTGATTTGATTTATTGTGTATTTCACTTCGAAAATTAACGAATGACATTTGTAAGTACTTTTATAGGAATAACTTTTATAAATATAATCATACAGTACTAAAAATGAAACAATGGAATGATAGAAAAACACTAATATAATATAAGTGGATGAAAAGCACCAAAGAAGTTAGTATTTTATTGAATACTACTCAATTAAAATAAGAAATTTAATTATATAAGTCGTCATATTGCAATATTGGAAAAGTACATACTAAAAATTAAAAATACTAGTTGGCTTTTTTTAATTGGTTTGATACCTACAGAAAATATTACTTATAAATAATGCTGCCTCCTAGAATATTCCCTTTGAATTTATCGAATACAATAATTGCACAATACATTATAATAATTTCAGAAAGACATTGGACCATTTTTTGTAACTTGTTCTAGATAATCTGAATACTTTATTATATAAGTGATGGTGTTTTTAGATACAATGTAAGTACAGTCATTGGGAAGAGCACAGCCAGGACATTTTTCAATTTTAAAATTCTAATTTTGTTAAAATTCATATCACAAAATTTTCTAGGATTTTAAACAATCGAGGTTAGATTTATCTTATTCTATGGTAATAAATATCTCTATCTATCTTATTCAAATGAGTTTACATTAGCCTATAATATTTTTGCATTTTCATCATAAACTAATTTCATACAACATATTATCAATAATTTAAATTACAGCAAACAGACAGATTATTTTCTCTTTTTGTGAAGAGGAAATGAAAGAAAATCGTTATCAATCTTCTCATTGATTCCAGCTCTATAATAAGATAACTCTAAGCATGAAGCTCATAGAATTTAAGACTCAGCATTGAGAATTGTATGCCACATCATAAATACTGTGACAGAGCCTAACAAAATAAAGAGCTATGTATATCAAATAGGGTTTTCAAGAACATTTATTGAGTTTAGAAAAAAATTTGAATAACTGATTTTGAAGAAAGTTTCAACTACTTGAAATGTAGTGCCACATAAAAATTTTGATAAGCCTCAACTGCAATAAAGGAATGTATCATCTACTTATTAACACAAACCATTCATAACTACAACCTTTTTAGATAATACAAAATTAAACAAATATTCAATAAAAATAGACTCATCTCTAAACTTAAAGTATAATAAAAAATAATGGCAATATTCATTAAAAAAACTTGGACCTTTCTTAATACAAGAGATATTCTGGTTATTTATTTCAATCAATCATTCTTGAAGAAGAATACAAATAATTATCCAATTATTGTCATAAGATTCGGAGTAGTTCAAGTTTTGTGAACAATTTTCAACTAAGAAACCTGGAAAACATACCTATTTTACGTACGGTTAAATTTGATAATGGATCGTCTTCTATGAGTTTATTTTGATTATATTGTTTTATGCATTCGAAAACATTTAGAAACCGTCAAATGGCATCGATAAAGTCGAGGAAATACAATATTATCAGATAGATTATGAAATATTGGAGAGACA
Organism: Nilaparvata lugens; assembly: GCF_014356525.2. NCBI lineage: Eukaryota > Metazoa > Arthropoda > Insecta > Hemiptera > Delphacidae > Nilaparvata > Nilaparvata lugens. Next base: position 90,494,228 of record NC_052505.1, read on the forward strand.
AGATCACAAATTCACTACATGATAATTTACACCTAATGAGACAATCTGCTATTTACCTATTTTTGAATGAAGTCCTATAAGTCCTGATATATTAAGACATAGTAAAGCAGTAGGAGAGTTTTTATACAACCAAAATATCATCGAAGCTGTCAATAGAATAATTAGCTTACTCCTATTTAAAAATATAATCATAGAACTTAACTTGATCCTGAAAAGATAAGCACTGAATCTTAAATTATAGAGAATACTGGTTGTTGAAGAGATGAAATAGTGGAATAGAACGATAAATATTGAACTAATGACATTGCAGTATTCCCACAATAAAACTTACACTTGAAGGATCTTCACAGAAGCAAAGCGATGGTAGAGTCCAGTATGAGTTGGAATAGATAGCTGCGATGTCGTCACTCATACAGTAGTTATACGAATTCCTGAAAAGGGAAGAAAGTAGATTAAGAGTTTATCAGAATAGAATAAATTCCAGTATCATCACATGAACCATTAATATTGAAGGATACTGTTGCTGGTGAGATATTGGCCCATATGAATAAAACCAGAGCAAATGCTCATGAGCAAGAGCATGGAGCATAAGGTTTTGCTCATGAGCAAAAGGTAGAAGCAAAAGCATCTGCTCATTTTTATATGAATAAGCTTTAACTTATGCTCCTGAACTCTGGAGCAAATGCTCATGTATTTTAGAGATTTTTCATCAGCTGATTCGCTTTTGTAGCCTTAGTTTGTTTTTAACTCCAATCCATCGATATTACATTGATTATCAGATATTTTAATGGGAATAGTAATATCTACGACTATTAAAAGCAGCTGCAATACACAGTTTTTCTACCTCAAGTATATCATGTTCGATTACATATAGACTACTAAGAAACCTGGAAAACATACCTATGTTACTTACGGTTGAATTTGATAATAGATCGTCTTCTATGAGTTTATTTTGATTATATTGTTTTATGCATTCGAAAACATTTAGAAACCGTCAAATGGCATCGATAAAGTCGAGGAAATACAATATTATCAGATATATTATAAACTATTGGAAAGATAAGATCACAAACTCACTACATGATAATTATTTACTCCTAATGAGAATCTGCTATTTGCCTATTTTTGAATGAAGTCCTATAAGTCCTGATATATTAAGACATGATAAAGTAGTAGAAGAGTTTTTTTTTATACAACCAAAATATCATCGAAGCTGTCAATAATTAGGTAGCTTACTCCTATTTAAAAATATAATCATTGATCATAACTTGATCCTGAAAAGATAAGCACTGAATCTTAAATTATAGAGAATACTGGTTGTTGGAGAGAGATGAAATAGTGGGATAGAACGACAAATATTGAACTAATGACATTGCAGTATTCCCACAATAAAACTTACACTTGAAGGATCTTCACAGAAGCAAAGCGATGGTAGAGTCCAGTATGAGTTAGAATAGATAGCTGCGATGTCGTCACTCATACAGTAGTTATAAGAATTTCTGAAAAGGGGAGTAAGTAGATTAAGAGTTTATCAGAATAGAATAAATTCCAGTATCATCACATGAACAATTAATATTGAAGGATATTGTTGATGGTGAGATATTGTGGTACCTATCCATAATGAAAACTGTAGGTTGTTGTCAAAAATATCACTTATTTATATAGTATCACTAAATAGTGATATTTTGACAACAACCTAGAGTTTTCATAATATTGAAGTATTTTAGCAGGTTTATGATTGTTATGAGAATATTGTTAGTTTTAAAGGGAGAGATTAGAAGTATTGAGTTATACAATTTTCAACGGGGATATTTGATCCCGTATGATGATAAACATCTCGTTTTTCAATACATTTGCATGACTCTTGAAGTCAAATTGAAAGTGGAAGAGCATATAAAGATAAAAGGTGTGAACTTGGACTAGAATACAGCAAAATGTACTGGCTAGGACAACAAGTTCCTAATCTAAAAATCTGGTGTGGTACACTCGCACAACTTTCCTTGCTCATTGAACTGTAAGCCTCATTCTCAAACGAGAATAATTTAGGGGAATAACATAATGACGATTGGCGGCAACATATTAATTTGAAATCACGATCAGACTACTGTATTATGTCTATATAATTGTTTTCAGAATACTTTTTCCTTTGTGTAAATTGTGAAATTCGATGATTTTTTTTTTAAGTTGTCAAAACAGCTGTTCTACAGAACAGTATCTTGACTATGACTGTGTTCTTTTTATGAACTGCTCTACCTACCTACCTCATGCACGAGGAGGTTACGAAGTCCCTTTCTCAAGGATGGGGTGGACCCCCCATTAGTTTCCCAGGAAAAAGACTCTTGCCAGTTGATAGAGCTGATAAATAACTATACAGGGTATGTATTTGAAAAAAAAACGTTAGAGCCGTTTTTGAGAAAATCGTAAAAAACATGGTTTTTTAGTAACTGTCATTTTTCTCAAGAATATTACGGAGCTCCTGCAATTTTCCCAGAAATGAGACTCATATGAGTTGATAGGGCTTATGAATAGCCATCCATGGTATGAATTTGAAGAAAATCGTTAGAGCCGTTTCCGAGAAAACCGTGAAAAACATGGTTTTTTAGTAATTATCCGCCATTTTTCTCATGAATATTACGGAGCTCCTGAAATTTTCCCAGAAATAAGACTCATGCCAGTTTTTAGGGCTTATAAATAAAGGGTGATTCTAAAAGAGCGCCGGTTTTATATATCAAATTAAGAGGTTAATTTAAACGAAAAATTGAAAATAAATACATCAACATGTTCATCTCACCTTCCGATTTCATGTATGAAAAATTATGTCATGAATGTGTCCTCCTCTACTGCGCTGGCACGCATCAACTCTGTCCATGAAATTCCCTATTACTGCACGACAAGTTTCCACTTCCATTTCGCCGATAACCCGTCGAATTTCCTCCTTCAAGTCATTGATGTTTCGGGGTTTATTAGCATACACCAATGACTTCAGATGACCCCAAAGATAAAAGTCACAAGGCGTCAAGTCACACGACCTGGTGGCCAATGATGATCGGAATTACGAGAAATGACGCGATCCTGAAACCGTTCATTGAGCAACACAATTGTTTCGCGGGCAGCGTGGCATGTGGCACCATCCTGCTGAAACCACAACTCGTCAATGTCTATTCCATCCAAATGAGGCCATAAAAACTCCCTAATCATCGAACGGTATCGGTCTCCATTCACTGTCACTGCTTTACCTTCCTGGTCTTCGAAAAAATAAGGCCGATGACGCCACCTGACCAAAAGCCGCACCAAACTGTCACTCGCTGTGCATGCATTTCTCTTTCTGAAATGATGCGAGGGTTTTCTGAACCCCAAATACGGCAGTTCTGTTTATTAATGAAACCGTTCAAGTGGAAGTGCGCTTCATCACTGAAGATGATTTTGTTTGCGAAGCTGTCATCCTCCTGCAGTTTTCCCAATACCCAGTCGACAAACTGTCGTCTTTTCTGGTGATCTGTCACTTTCAAATGTTGCGTCAACTGTATTTTGTAGGGGTGACATTGGAGATCGTACCGAAGAATTGTCCGTACAGAAGAACATTTCAATCTCAATTGCTGAGCACGGCGACGAATTGATTTCGCTGGGCTAACAGCAACACTGTCACGAACTAACGCAATGTTCTGCTCAGTTCGGACAGAACGACGACGTCCAGGACTTTTAAGGTCGACTGTTGAGCCCGTCTCAAAGAACTTTTTCATGAGTCTGCGAACTGTTGATTCATTGGTGCTTCATTTCGTCCTAGAGTACCGCGAAGTAGCCTGACAGTAGCCGCATAACTCTCTCCATTCTGATAGAACGTTTTGACGATTAACACTCGTTGCGCACAAGTAAACTTCTCCATGGTTAGACACAGACTGCAAGATCTAAAGAAATACGATCAGAATTGACAATCGGAATGTTACCAGAAATAGAATCGAGGTCACGCATTGTTGCCAACCGATAAACGAAAATTTACCAGCCGTTTAAAAACCGGCGCTCTATTTGAATGACCCTATAGCTATCCATGGTATAAATTTGGAGAAAATCGTTAGAGCCGTTTTCGAGAAAAACATGTTTTTTTAGTAATTATCCGCCATTTTTTCCGCCATCTTGAATTGAATTTTATTGAATTTCTTACTGTCGGATCCTCATGGTATAAGGACTTTAAGTTTAAAATTTCAAGTCAATCGGTTAATTAGGAATGGAGTTATCGTGTTCACAGACATACACACACACACATACACACACACACAGACCAACACCCAAAAATCATGTTTTTGGACTCAGGGGGCCTTGAAACGTATAGAAAACTTGAAATTAGGGTACCTTAATTTTTTTTGGAAAGCAATACTTTCCTTACCTATGGTAATAGGGCGAGGAAAGTAAAAACAGATACTAGAACCCATCTGATCCTATGGAATATGTTTTGATGTTTACATAAGTATAATTATGGATTTAAGTGAAATTTTCTATATTTTTTGCAATTGTGAAGGAAGATTTTTGTTTGGATTTGTATTTTGAAATTAATTAATCTGATAAATTCAAAATTGTAGTAGATACATTTTTTTGGACTCAAAATAGTGAGTGAATTAAGTTATCATTTTTACATAACCTCTAGACTGTGTATTCCAAATTAAGGTTTAGAGCAGTTTTGGGCGAATGCCTGTTGTTTTTACCTGGACTGTATTTGTATATGAATAAGTAAATAAATATAGCTACGTATATACCAACGTTCCCTCCACGGCAGATAAGGCAAGATTATCACTTGCACGGCACTCCTGTCAACCTTCACAACATCTACAGGAGTATTTGAACAAAAACGGACGCCATTTAATAGACGTTATTTTTCGTAGGTAGTCAATTTTACTACAATCCTCCCCTCTAATTCTCGAAATGGCAACATTTGAAAGTGCACACTGGGAGAAAAATTGAATATCGTTTTAAAATAAGTGTGTAACTGTTAAGGTGCGTACAGATATACGCTCCGCGAACATGAGCAATCCACTTTTAATCAGCTGACTATATCTGTATTTTTATAGAAACGGTAAGATTCAGATATAAAAAGCTTGGCATCAGCTGATTAAAAGTGAATTGCTCATGTTCGCGGCGCGTATATCTGAACGCACCTTTACAGTGGAGCATCGATATATATGGTAAGGTCCACGTTATGATGGCAGTATTGGATTGACAATGGTGTTATCCTTGTCTATCATTCGAAAAAGCAGATAGCGCTATCATTTTCTAGCTCTGCAATGTTGCCAGATCGTTTTTAACAATGTGGAAATATAATTAATTGACAAAATATTTAATCTCAATTATGAAAATTCATAATTTAATCATTGGAAAAAGAAATATTTTCTAGACAAAAAAATAATAATTGATTATTTAAAACAAGAATGAACAGTTATTATATTAATATTATCGGTATCAGCTATCCTCTATAGAAGGCAGTGGAGAGGCAGATAATCGGTGCTACAGCGGAGCTGTATGAGAGCTACCTAATCCTTGTACTATATCCTTGAATTATCTATATCCTTAAATTATCTATATCCTTGAATTATCTATATCCTTGAATTATCTATATCCTTGAATTATCTATATCCTTGAATTATCTATATCCTTGAATTATCTATATCCTTGTACTTCTTAGCACGAACAAGGCTAGGAAGGCAACATACCAACGACACTTCAACCACCTCTCACCAAAACTCCGCAATTTACTTCCTGAACACATCAAGATAATAGAAAACTCAAGAAAATTTAAAAACTGGAAGACATTACATAAATAAAAGACATAATTTCGAACAATATGTGAGCCCACTTACCCAATGTATTTGCACCCCCACTCAGAATCTATTACTACTACACCTGCTCTCGTTTATATGGGTTTCCCATAGTCGAGTAGGTTAATTTCCGAAAAAAAATTAATTCTCTTTACATTTGTAGTGACTTTCATAAATTGTATTTTCAAATATTATGTATATTTTATTAATCAGATTGCTTGTTTGTATTTTAATGGATATAAAATGTATTATTATTATTATTTATCGAGGTTTCACTCCAGGTAAATAAATTCAGCAAAAAATATTTAGTTGTGAAAGTTAATCGATATGATTCAAGGAATGAGAGGTATGTTGTACCATTTACTTCGAATAATTTAGCCAGAAACACCTTAATCTACATTGTATAAAAAACATTCAATGATTTACCCGATAATTGTGCTGAGTTTAGGCGCATATTAAGCCAATTGAAAAGAAATTAAAAATGTGGTAAAATAGTTACACTTCAAATGTAGCATAATGTAATTCATAACTAATGTATTGTATTGTTGTAATTCATACCGTTCTATTTTTAATTTCCTTGTCCTATTACCATAGGTAAGGAAAGTATCGCTTTCCGAAAAAAATTAAGGTACCCCAATTTCTAAATTTCTATACGTTTCAAGGTCCCCTGAGTCCAAAAAATTGGTTTTTGGGTATTGGTCTGTATGTGTGTGTGTGTGTGTGTGTGTGTGTGTGTGTGTGGTGTGTGTGTGTGTGTGTGTGTGTGTGGTGTGTGTGTGTGTGTGTGTGTGTGTGTGTGTGGTGTGTGTGTGTGTGGTGTGTGTGTGTGTGTGTGTGTGTGTGTGTGTGTGTATGAGTGTATGTGCGTCTGTGTACACGATATCTCATCTCCCAATTAACGGAATGACTTGAAATTTGGAACGTAAGGACCTTACAATATAAGGATCCGACACGAACAATTTCGATCAAATGCGATTCGAGATGGCGGCTAGAATGGCGAAAATGTTGTCAAAAACAGGGCTTTTCGCGATTTTCTCGAAAACGGCTCCAACAATTTTGATTAAAGTTATACCTAAAATAGTCATAGTAAGCTCTATCAACTGCCACAAGTCCCATATCTGTAAAAATTTCAGGAGCTCCGCCCCATCTATGCAAAGTTTGATTTTAGATTCTCAATTATCAGGCTGCAGATACAATTTAAACAAAAAATTCCGAGTGGAAAAGATTGAGCATGAGAATCTCTACAATTAATGTTTAGTAACATTTTCACCTAAAATTGAAAATAAGCTCGAAATTCGAGAAAATGTGATTATCCAATTACAAACTGTTGGCAACTGTTGATTCTATTAAATGATTCACTATGAAGAGATAGCAGACCTCGTGTTTCTCCAGCGTTATTGCCCTGTCACCAGCTGGCTCAAATCTTTGAATAGTAGACTTGAGATGCGCGGGAACACTAGCGTCACGTGATCAATTTTCATAACGGCAAGGAAAGTTGTGTGAGTGCGCCACACCAGATTTTTTGTATGTAAGTTGACTATACATTATAACACTTTTAGATTTTAGTGAACTGAGCCAACAATTAATTAGTTAATATCATGATGATTTTTAATTGTTGAGTAAATTCTTGTAAAAATTAAGTTCACTGATATATGTATATTTATATTTGAATTTACATGTTTTGTATAATAGTACCTTGTCAAGCAGCCTCTTTGAGGTTCGCTTAAGGTAGCTTATTTATTCAATAAACGTTTTTTCTATTCTATTCTATTCCATTCAGTGTATTTCATCCATACTTCATTGCACAACCCTGTAGCTGTGAACGCTTCAAGGCCACAACTGAAAATTACCTAATCCTTGTCAGTCCTATTCCAGCTGAGAAGCTCGTCGAGTATGGCCTCCATGAGCGGGTTGCCGCCAAGCCGGGACACCTCGGCCCTCGCCGCCTCGTCCAGCTGCTGTAGCGTCTCACGTGTGTAGTGGAACGAGCCGAACTTATCCAGCAGAGTGATGCAGTACTTCTTCACGTCGAGGTCCCGAGTGCGCTGCCTCAGAATATTAATCACCTGGTGGTCGGTCGGTTGGCTTTGGATGGCGTGGATTATCGGGAAGCTGAATTTGCCTTCTGTCAGGTCCTCGCAGAAGCTCTTGTTTTCCGAGTACTACAACAAAACAATAATTGTCAATGTGTTAGGATATGATATAGAAAATCATCGTATGAGAGATTATCAATGTATTAGGATACGAGAGAAAAAGGTTGATGTTACATGAAAATATAAAAATAATACCAGTATTACAGTTGTGATGTGTGTGATGAGGTATTTTTACTTTCCTTGCCCTATTAACATAGGTAAGGAAAGTATTGCTTTCCGAAAAAAATTAAGGTACCCCAATTTCTTGCTGTTTCTTCTGTAATTGGACAATATCTAGTCTAATTATTCAATAATACCAGTACTTTACTAGTTCATCTGATATTTCTAAAGGATTGGGCATTTTTACCTTAGTTAGTTTAGAAATATCAGTTCAACTAGTAAAGTACTGGTATTATTGATTAAAAAGACTAGATATTGTCCAATTACAGAAGAAACATCATAAATTGGGGTACCTTAATTTTTTCGGAAAGCAATACTTTCCTTACCTATGGTAATAGGGCAAGGAAAGTAAAAATTCATCATAAAATTACGGCGTCCTAGGCTCTTGACTCAAATAGCTGGCAACAACTCAGCTGGTAGTTTAAATATTTTTGATATGCATAGTAGTTTCTTGATGCTGTGGAAGGCGTAAATCGGTCCAGGGATCAAGTTGTGAGTCCGTGACTATTGTTCATTGTTGATGAATGACTATAGCTCCTTATGAACAAGGAAAGTAGAGATGAAAAAGTACTACCAGCCAGTCCTTTTTACAAATCAAGGGTCTTACCACCAATTCCCATTCACCAAACATCTGTCTACATGGAAATTGATGGAAAGTGACGCAATAACAAGCAGACTCTACAGTCTCTGTGAGCCACTTTAATCACACAAGATAATTGTGATTTGTGATTTACTTAAATCAATAAACCATAACAAGTTTCGCACTGATGTGCGCAAGACTTCAGCTCGCTGAATAATACTGTTATTTAGTTCTATTATGAAACTGCGAATGGTTGAAAACTTTAAGTTTGATACACATACTCAATCCAGAGTTATAGAAACTGGCCTTCACTCTTAACTCTTTAGCAAGAATTTAACTCGATGAATGTACTGTAATAGTTGTGATACTGAAATAAATTTATTGATTGGGTTCATTCAAAAAGGTATAGAATTAGGACTTTTCCAATGAGACTTTAGTGATCTTGTAGCTGAATTTTGTGTGTAAATTTTTATTGTGAGAAATTTATTTTTCTGTTGAAAAATAATTTTCTCACATTAAGATTTTGCTAACTTGCATCCGGGAAGACTCCAGGGTTGAGGTATTCTCACGGTACTGTATTTCCGTTAGCAATGAAAAGTACACGAGTATTTGGGAATATTTCAAACTTGCTTTATTTTCCTTGCCCACGGAATTATGCTCGTCTCCACGTGGACCGTTGACTTGTTGGTGGAAGGGGAACATAATTTGCGTGGAAAATTTCAGTTCCTATCAAGTCGCGGCCGGAATAGCTTTGAAATCGTATTACTTCGTAATACACACGTACACACGTAATACTTATGCATGTATTGATGAATGAAGAATGTTATAAATTGTAAATGTACCTGACCTTGTTATACAATTTGTTTTGTAATGACAATAAACAATTTTGATTTTGAATCTAGAGATAGCCCCGGGCCTCGAGGATCCAAAATTAACATGTGTTTTGAATTATTTGTTTGCTGTTTAAATTTGTTAATAAGTATTATTTTCCGCGTTATGTTGAAGTAGTGTATTAATTATTTAAAGTTAATGTGAGAATGTTTGTTGAAGATTAATATTAGTGTCAAATTCAATGAGTGTAGTGGGAATTCCAATAGAGATGAATTTATAAATTAAACGGTTGTGAGTGCCATTATATTTTCTAGCCCATGTTGAAATCCCTATATTGGCCGAGTCCCCAATTATTTATTTGAAGCAGAGAAATGAGTGAAGTTCACGCTACCATCGTAAACAGTTAGAATTCCAGACAAACAGTTAGAAAAATCTTACAGGCAGTTTTATAGAATGTGAAATGAAACTATATAAATTATTTGTTATTGTCCAAATTTAAATTAGTTTAATTCATTTAATAAAAATTTAGAATTGAGATAGAGAACAAAAGTTTGTTGTTATTGAAAAAGTCCCATGACTCGTCCTTTAGTATTTTAGAGATCTCTTAATTCCACCCCCATCTGGGGGCGGTTACAGTATCATCATTACTTCTATTTTTCACAGAACTGTGAATTGTTAAAAACGTCAAGTATGATATACAGACTCAATCCATAGCTACATTTTAAAAACTAGCCTTCATTCTTACCTCTCTAGCAAGACTTTAGCTCGCTGAATGTACCATCAATACTGTTATTTAGTTTCATTATGAAACTGCGAATAGTTGAAAACGTCAAGTATGATACACATACTCAATCCAGAGCTATATCTTGAAAACTGGCCTTCATTCTTACCTCTTCAGCAAGATTTTAGCTCGTTGAATGTTCCTTCAATAATTTCACTTTTGTCATAAAACAGTGAATCGTTGATATACGTCAAGTCTGTTCCACAGACTCAAGAGCTACTGTTTATTCTAAAAACTGACCATCACTCTTACCTCTTGCAAACGTAGATTGCAGTAATCATCTCTAATTTGGAAGTAGAGGCCTAATATGCCTGTCAAATTGGAAAAGTCCGATTTATTCTCACTGAACAGTTGCATGAGACGAATAGCAAGCATGAAGAGACCGCCAGTTTCTGAAAACGATCAATAAAACAAATCTTAAACAGCTTTTCAAATAATCATTGTAGAATATATTATTGTTTCATTGAAATTCAAGCACTGAACGATTGATATGAAATAATTTGGAAGATTATTGACCGAACGAAGTGAGGTCTAAGATTCATTGACCGAGCGAAGTGAGGTCTAAGATTCAAGTCGACGGTTTTGAATTTCTCTTTATGTTTAAATGTTTATATGTTGCGCATTTACAGCGAAACGCAACAATAGATGTTCATGAAATTTGACAGGTATGTTCCTTTTTGAATTTCGCGTCGACGTTTACATAAGGTTTTTAAAATTTTGCATTTTATGGATAATACAAAAGGAAAAGGAGTTTCCTTCGAACACCAATATTACCGTAAAAATCAGACTGAAGAATTATTCATTATAAATCAGCTGTCTAGTGGACTATAGTACTACCCGTTCAAAAACATCGAACATCTTGAAAATGTATCTTTCCATCAACGTTAGTAGACAGTTGTCTACTAACTTTGTCTTTCTATAAGCTGAGGCCATGATTCTAGTATTGATTGAGTTTGGAGTTATTCATAGAAAACATTTTTTTTACATTTTTCTTTTTTAATCTGGTAATAAAAATTGCAACAAATATTATTGAAAAGAAATAGAATTCTTAAATCATGGAGAGTGAGAAATGAAGTTTGAAGGAGATCAGCATTATGGTAGTTTATTTTGTTAATTTCATCACACCGATTTTTCGCCAACACGATAACACAGAATGTTCTCTGATGGGTTGATTGGATTGGCGTATCGACGGCAGCCTGACCTGATAACAGCGCTCACACTCACATTCCGGGACGGCACGTCACGGTAGGACAGAAAGCTCTATGTATATTTAGGATTTTTTCTAGACATTTTAAATTGATAAATTATTTATTAATTTTTGAGAAAACATAACAACAGGTCAATGAAACTTATTGAGCGCGAGGTCTACTGTTCACAGAACTACTAGTTATAGATCGATTTAATTTGATAAACTCATAATATTGGATATCGCTTCAAAGGCAAAGTTCAAATTTGTCGCCTCCTAAACCTGGATTCCCACACAACTGTGAATTAAATTGCATTTCTAGGAGGGGCAGTGAACAGTGAAAATATAATTCCCATAAGTACTAATGGAAGTATTCATACTCACTCGGCCGGGCTGAGTGAGAATAGTTCAATTAAAACTCGTGAGAATTATTTTCTACTGTTCACTGTCAATTATATGTGGGAATCCAACTTAATACAATACTCCATGTAGCACTCAAAGTACGAACAGGTTTTTTCAAAAGGTTGCAAGATGGTGCCACAATTAATTATTGTACTTATTTACATCTTCGACTCAATATATTTTTAATGTAAGGCTCAACTCACACTTACGCGACTCAGGTCGAGAGCATGTGTTTTCAAATGGTGACGTCGCGGAGACTAGAATCGACTGGTCTGAGTGTCACCATTTGGAAACACATGCTCTCGACTAGAGTCGAGTATCCTTTCGACCTGCGTCGCGTAAGTGTGAGTTGAGCCTAATTGGTCCAGTATAAAGTTTATAGTAACTTTAATAGTTAAAGAAGAATTTCATGGCTGAAAAATTTGAGAGCCTGGTTCTCCATTAACACCACGGAATTGTTTGGTGCAGCTGTGGATAGGGTGAAACTAGCCACCATGGTAGCCTGCCACCATGGTAGCCTGCCACCATGGTAGCCAACGTTTGGAAGCGGACAGGCACATGAAGAAGATAATGTTTCTAGTGAATTCCACTAGTTTTGTACTAATATTCTGGTACAAGTAGTATTAAAATAAGCTATAGAATATAGGCTATAGTATAATTATTTGTCTTTTTTCTCTAGGGCTACTTTTGAACATAAAAGAATTGAAATCGAAATACCCTTTTTAAATTATTGACCGAACGAAGTGAGGTCAAAGATTCAAGTCGACGGTTTTGCATTTCTCTTTTTGTTTATATTTATGTTAATATATATGTTCGGCATTTACAGCGAAACGCAGCAATAGATTTTAATGAATTTGACAGGTATGTTCCTTTTTGAATTTCGCGTCGACGTATACATACGGTTTTTTGAGATTTTGCATTTTAAGGATAACACAAAAGGAAAAGGAGTCTCATTTGAACGCAGTATTACCGTAAAGATCAGACTTTAGAATTATTCATCATAAATCAGCTGTCTAGTGGACTATAATACTACCCGTTCAAACTCCTCGAACATCTTGAAAATATGTATCTTTCCATCAACGTTAGTAGACAGTTGTCTACTTACTAACTTTGTCTTTCCATAAGCTGAGGCCATGATTCTAGTTTTGGAATTATAGATAGAAATTTTTTTTCACATTTTTCTTTTTAATCTGATGATTAAGATTGCAACAAATATTATTGAAAGAGATTGATTTCTGAAATCATGAAAAGTGAGAAATGAAGATGTAGAAAATCAGCATTATGATAGTTTATTTTGTTAATTTCAACACACCGATTTTTCCCCAACACGACAACACAGAATGTTCTGTGATGGGTTGATTGGATTGGCGTATATCGAAAGCAGCCAGACCTGATAACAGCGCTCACACTCACATTCCGGGACGACACGTCACGGTACGATAGGACAGAAAGCTGTATGTCTGTTTAGGTTTTTTTCTAGACATTTTAAATTGATAAATTTTCATTAATTTTTGAGAAAACATAACAACGACATGGATAGATTGAAACACTAAAAACTTACATTTAAACGAGAATTTTTGGGAGCTGGGCCCGAAAGTTCACTTCACTTCACTTCACTTCACTTCACTTCCTGTTGATTGACAAAGGGGGCCCAGCTCCCGAAAATTCTCGTTTAAATGTAAGTTTTCAAGTGTTTTTAATCTATTCGTGTCGTGTGTATCCTGTTTCATATATATATATATATATATATATATATATATATATATATATATATATATATATATATACACATTTTTTTCTTTTGTGTGTGATATGGTGGATTTCTAGATTGGTGGTTATGTCAGTGTATGTGTGGTCTGTTGATATAATAGGGTCGGCGAAACTTGAATGTGGCTTATTTATGGGTCTGATTTGCACTTTGTATCTTGTTTGAAAGTCTCACCCGGTCTGTCCAATGTACAGTTTATTGCAATCAATACATTTCAATTTGTAGATGCCTGGTTGTTCAAATCGTAGCTTATTTGTTTGGTGATGTTGTAAATGATTTTTCAGTGATTACTTGTTTTGGAAGCAATTTTGTATTGGAGTTTTTTGAAAGATGATGCTATTTTTTGTTATAGTAAGTTATGTGAGTGTGATGACTTTTTTGTCGTTTTCTGTATTATTTTTGGTTGAGAATTTTGTTGTTAGCTATCTTGTACAGCGCAAAACACTATGAGAGGGAGTTGCAAGCGCACCACTCATATCTATCTTTCTTACCTTATTAATTAATTCATTTATTTATTATTTTTACAAGAAAGCACTGACTGAGAGAGAAACCCTATTTCTCTTCCAAATTTAGATAACATTTTTAAAGTCCGAAATAGGGTTATGATTTCACTCTTCTAAAATTTAGTCCATTTTTACTCAAAAACAACATTTTTTTTAATTTTAAAAATTTGTTTTCTCTTTTTTTTATTTCCCCCTTTTTTATTATTCTCTATCAACATCTGATGTATATTTCTTATTTTCTTTTTGCAATTTGTATTTGTTTTCTTTCATCTTATACCTAAAATCTTTGAAGTGTCATATTTAGGCCCGCCGCCAAGTAGACCCTGTTATCCACGAAAAGCAACCCATACCGTGGGATGTTTTGTAAACCATAGAATTATTTTAAGAATATAATTATTAGAACTATTTATAACCAATCAGCTGACAAGTGGATTATTCATTGCATTTATTAAACACATGTCTGGAGAAGCCTAACAATGGTTTACAAAACATTCCACGGCGTGGGTTACTTTTCGTGGATTAGCGTGGGTCTACTTTGCGGCGGGCCTTATTTTGTCTAAGATTATTTATCTTTTGTAACTAGTTTTTTTTTGTAACTGGGCACCCGCCTAAAAAATTTCGGGTTTGGCAGGAACCTCGATAATTGTTTGAATTGTGAATAAAAATTTTGAATTTCGACGGTTTATTTGTCAAATGGAACAGCAACAATGAAGCAGCGCTCCTACAGTATATGAAACGTCGAAAGTATCTCTAATGCTACATTTTTCAACATATATTCTGAGCACTGATCGAGCACTGGGCATTTGTTATCTCACCGCAACAATTGTAATACAGCAACTCAAATGCATTGAACAGTGTAAGATAGAGAGTATCGTGTAGAATGCAGAGCATTTTTGATGTGTAAATAGAAAAATCACTCACTGCGCATTGTCATGACTCTGTAATCATCTTCTGATGGACAGGTATAGTTATCCCTCCAAAATATTTCCATGCCTTGGCCTCTGTGTAGCTCCAATAGTTGTTCTGTGTAAACTGTGGTAGCCTATTGAACAAGAAATAAATTTGAAACACAAGAAATTCAAATAATAATAATTGAAGACAACAAAGTAAGGGATCGTCTAATCTAGGAACATATGAATATACTGATGCCGAGTATCTTAAAGCTGGATTCGCACACAACAGCGACAGTGGAAATATAATTCCCATACGTTCTAATGGGATCATTCATACTCACTTGGCCGGGCTGAGTGGGAATAGTCCAATTAGAACTAGTGGGATTTATATTTTCACTGTTGTGTGCGAATTCAACTTTATAATGCAAACATATTTATAAGCAGTAAACAATGTACAGATCCACATGGAGGCTTTTTGTTTGTGTGGCCAAATGTCGATTTGGACATAAATGACCTTACGAGTAAATTATTGAGTAAGTACACAATGTATGGCTGCATTTTGCATAATTTTTCTTGTGTTCTATCATATTCCAATTTAATTGGAATTTTATTTAAATTTTAATGGAATAACGGCATTTAGCTCTTCCTTCTTCAATTTTGAATGCAGGAGAACGCAAACTTAGTAGGTGTTAGGATAGGATGGTTAACACTGACTGGAGATTCCCAGATGATTTTCCTCAACATAAATATTTTTAATAAGAACAATATGAAAACTTATAGTACCCTTTATTATTTAAAATATTACAACGACTAATTTGGACCATAACTTAGGTCATTTTCAAGACTTTCAAGCTTTATTGTTTCATTTCAAGCTTGAAAATGACCCAAGTTGGGATCGAAACTAGTCGTTGTTGTAACAAAGTAAAATTGTGACGAGAAAATAATTAATAATATTATTGAAAGACGCTCGGCTATCAGCAAAGCTAGCTGACCGCGGAGATAAGGAGGGTACCGATGGCGCACCATCTTCCGCGCATCGAGACGATTCTTACCGCCTCTGGCGGTGGCGAAACTCCATCCCCTCTACTTTGGGAGAGTTATAAACGCTGGACGAGCCCCAGACCAGAGCATTCCGCTCCCAACCTTCCTCTCCTGTACAGCGGCCCGTTGGCTGCCGTACGTCCCTGACCTCCTGTCCTTGTACAGCGGCCCGTTGGCTGCCGTACGTCCCTAACCTCCCATCCTCCCAGGGCACAGCGGCCCGTTGGCTGCCGTCCCTAACCTTCCATCCTCCCAGGGCACAGCGGCCCGTTGGCTGCCGTCCCTATCCTCTCACCCTCCCAGGGCACAGCGGACCGTCGTCTGCCGTCCCTATCCTTCCATCTCCCCAGGGCACAGCGGATCGTCGTCTGCCGTCCCTAACCTTCCATCCTCCCAGGGCACAGCGGCCCGTTGGCTGCCGTCCCTATCCTCTCACCCTCCCAGGGCACAGCGGCCCGTTGGCTGCCGTCCCTATCCTTCCATCTCCCCAGGGCACAGCGTCGTCTGCCGTCCCTATCCTTCCATCCCCCCAGGGCACAGCGGACCGTCGTCTGCCGTCCCTATCCTTCCATCCCCCCAGGGCACAGCGGACCGTCGTCTGCCGTCCCTAACCTTCTATTCTCCCCAGGGCACAGCGGACGGCACAGCTGCCGTCCCTCCTGTCCATCCTTCCTCTTCCTACTATACTGTAGCGGAACCGAGGCCATAAGGCCAATACAAAATTACCTCGAAGTGGTGTCATCAGAGAAGAGAGCGACCTTCACGCCGTCAGAAGCACCAGGAGGTGCTGTCCACACCAGCTGAGGTACACAGAAGGAAGAAGAGGAACTTCGACTTGCCTCCTTTCCCCGCCCACATTACGACTGAGCTAAGTCGTCCAGGAGCAACACCTGGGTATCAATCACCCACCTCTGGAGCTACTCAGGGTGTACGTGATATTGTAATATTTTAAATAATAAAGGGTACTACAAGATTTCATATTATTTATTAATTTGTAAAAAAGTAGCCCATTCAAGTGAAGTGTTTCTATAAATATTTTTATATTCTATACTTTCGTCAAATTACCAAGTTGAATGAATGTTAATTCATTCGCAAATGATTTTTTTGTAATATGTTCTTTGTGATTTTTTATATTATGCTCTTCACATCAACTTTTTCACAAATTTCAATTGAGTTTCTGCTAACGAGTGTGCAAGAGCTCTAAACAGAGAGAAAAAATGAAAAATTGAATAATTTCTTAATATTTACAATAATTAATGTTGAGAATTCGGTTTGATTTCAAGTTTTTGAAACATAAACAAAAATTGGAAATATCATTATTTAGCGTATGGCAGATACACAACACATATAAAGCTTTTTGTGTAGTTGAGAAGTTGATATTGTGGTAATTATTAATATTGAATGAGAAGGAAAAAGAAATTGTCAAAAAACCACTGATTTATTGATAATTAGAAAGACCGGTTTCGGTTATTACACCATTGTCAATCTCTGATAAACTAAAACTAAATACAAGAGCAGCAGAATTTATACTAGTAGGCGAGTGCTGCTATTGGTCGAGGGCATGAATGCCTGCCATTGGCCTAGCTAGACAGTCTCCTCCCCCTCAACGGTGTGACAAAATGGCGGCTTAAGCAACAGAATCGCCATGATAATAAAATTTACTTTCAGTACAAAATAAGAACCAAGAAAACAAATGTGAAAGATAATAAAAACAATATGTAAATGGAAAAACTATAGACTAATGTATGCTTACATGTTTATGATAAAACTAAATTCGTAGTGTTGTACTGGTTGAAATGAATCTGGTCATTTAAACTATACTGGGGATTTTCCTTAATTACTCTTGTTATTTCTAAAGCCTCTAGAATATTCAAGGATCTGCCTTTGTTATTAACATGCAGAAACTCAACATTCTCCTTAACTGTGAACTTGTGATTATTTGTTATCAAATGTTCTGCAAAGGTAGATTCCCCATTTTGTTTATTCCAATCTCTGATGTGTTCTTTAATTCTATTTTTTGAAACTTCTACCAGTCTGACCCACGTAACAAGCATTACAATCATCACATTTAAGTTTGTACACCCCGCTTTTATCCCAAATATCAATTTTGTCTTTACTCCAGCTAAATAGACTATTTAAAATCGGTTTGGTCTTGAAAGCAACATGAAATCCATTCCTCTTCAATTCCCTACCCATCTTATCAGATACAAGGCCTAAATATGGGATTGTTATCCAAGTCTTCTCCTCACAGTTTGAGCCTACAAAGCTAGAATTGATTGAAATTTGTCTATTAATTTTACTCAAATAATCTGTCCACCATACTTCCTTCATACCCATTTGTGACAGCTATCTGTTTAATTTTAGTGATCTCAATATCAAAATCATGATTGCTCATAGGTATTGTTAGTGCTCTATAGACCATGCTATTGAAAGCAGCAAGTTTGTGAAAAATAGGATGACAAAAATGAAGAGGAATGATAACATCAGTATGGGTTGGTTTTCTGAAAATAGAAAACTTGTGAAAACCAGTGCTATGATCTATTCTATGATCTATGATCATAGTCAATACATTAGTCAATAGTTTTTCCATTTACATATTTGTTTTATTATCTTTCACATTTGTTTTCTTGGTTCTTATTTTGTACTAAAAGTAAATTTTATTATCATGGCGATACTGTTGCTTAAGCCGCCATTTTGTCACACCGTTGAGGGGGAGGAGACTGTCTAGCTAGGCCAATGGCAGGCGTTCATGCCCTCGACCAATAGCAGTACTCGCCTACTAGTATAAATTCTGCTGCTCTTGTATTTAGTTTTAGTTTATCAAAGATTGACAATGGTGTAATAACCGAAACCGGTCTTTCTAATTATCAATAAATCAGTGGTTTTTTGACAATTTCTTTTTCTTTCTCATTCAACATATAAAGCTCATGAGTCTCAAATGTCTACATATATAGCCTACTATATTTTTGAACGGGTACGCGACTAGGTGCTACCTCGACTACTTGTCCCCTTTTAAAACCGGTTTTTAGGGGACAAGTAGACGTGAGCCATACCCTTCTAGTTGTCTCCTTTCTGAGGAGGTGACAACTAGTCGGGGGAACACCCTGTCGTGAGGGTGCGAGGTGTCAAGTTGTCGTTTACGGTCGTGACTAGTTGACACCTCCGTTCCAGTAGGTGTCAAGTAGCCGGGGGGACAACTTGACGGCAATTGCATATTTTTACGAGGGTAAAAGTAGTCGTCTACGGTCACGACAACCTATCCCCTCGAATCCACTCCACAAGAAAACACCATTCCGGCTGACTCTTCATTTGAAAGTTGGAAAATGAAGCCTAACTATCAAGTTCTTTATGAAACGGCATTATCCTAATTTTGTGCTAGCGCAAGTGTATATGAATAATTATTTATCCTCATATTAATTATCAGACTTCATATAATACCTCAGTTGATAACCAGACTGATAGCTTCATCTGCCATATCATTGATGGATGAAAATTTGACTGTCCTAGCATTAGCCTCAATTTACTCGTAAACGGTGCGTCTGACGGGAAAATATAAACGATTAAAATGTGTTTAGAATTGTGTTCTCCATCTGGTTCAGTCATCAAAAGGGCTCATTATTCATTTTTTTCTGTTTTCAACCAACTCGAAAAATTTGTCCTAAAAATAGCAAAGACGGTGAATATCTCCCGAACCTTGCGTTTGACGGGAAAATGTTACTGAAACAAAAGTGCTTAGAACTCAATTCTACATCAAAACCAGTAATAAAAATAGCTTGATCCCTCCTCCCTGCGCCGCGGGGGTGTAAGTTGTGCCAACTTGTGCTTTGTAGGTGACAAGTAGTCCAGGTGACACCTTGACGCCAGCGTGCAAGGTGTCATGTAGACGTGAGCCATACCCTTCTACTTGTCTCCTTTCTAAGGAGGTGACAACTAGTCGGGGGGACACCCTGACGCGAGGGTGCGAGGTGTCAAGTTGTCGTTTACGGTCTTGACTAGTTGGCACCTTTGGTCCAGTAGGTGTCAAGTAGTCGGGGTGACAACTAGACGGCTACCTTATTGAAAACACAAAATTTATTTTTTTCTTGGAGAAATTGGAAATATTAATTTGGTTCTATGATAATGGAATAGAGAAATATTACCTCGGGATGTTCGAGTTTAAGTACTTTGTCCAGAGCTAGGAATATAACGTAGTTAGCCGCATTTATGGTGCTGGCCACACCGTAGATGGAATGGGCCACAGGAATACCCCGCCTCAATACTGAGTTGTCTTGAATGTCATCCAATCTGCAAAGACAAGATTAAATTAGAAAACCCTTCAACTATAGTGAGGTTTGCGTTATCTATATAATAAGAGAGAGTAGGGGTTGTGTTTGTTCGCATCAAAACATGTCAACTTGTGGATTGCATAACGGAAAAATGGGAATGATTTAGATATCGAAATTTCGCACATAAAATCTAGAAAAATATAAATCTCGTGCACCTCGAAGCCCAAATTTCAATTTTTCTTCTAGATTTTTCAGAATTAAATGTTCAAATTCCATTCATGGGACATTCAATTCAATTCAATTTATTATACATGATATTTACATTATACATATACAATACATTATACATTTATTTATACATGAATACATACCATATGTTAATATAGAACTAAAATCAAGAGAGACTACTTCTTCGAAACGGATGGTTAAAACTGACAACTAAATTAATAACCAGTCCAATTTTGTCAGATTGGCATTAAGTTGAGGAAGGCTTCTAAACAAGATATAAGTTGTGACACAACTATTAGGTTAGAACCAAGTTGAAGAACTTATCTATACTACGATAAAGGAAATAACTGGCTCATACACGTACGGGATAGGAAAACTATGTTTGATGCATCATCACGTCTGAACTACTGGACTGATATTAATTTGAAATTTTGCATATAGATTCTTAATTAACCAAGGATGGTACGAGGCTTATTTCAATCTCTTCAAGATTCCACTCGGTCAAGTTTTAAAATATACCCTTGCGAAGCACGGGTTACCTGCTAGTAATTGCAATATTTGATTAACATTGGTATTGCTATCCTTGTCTATTATTCGACAAAGCAGATAGCGCTCTCCTTTTCTAGCACCACAACGTTGCCAGATCATTTGTCACTATGTAGAAATATAATTGACAAAATACTAAATCTCTTACGAAAATTTACGATTAAATCATTGAAAAATATATATTCTTGGTGAATAAAATACAATAATTGATTATTTTTAACAAGAATGAACTGTTCACATTACATCAGATATACCGGTATCAGCTATTTTCTATAGAAGGCAGTGGCAAGGCAGAGAATCGGAAACGCAGTTCTCCTATATTTCTTCATTGTCATTATAACTTGGTACCCACTATAGTACAATTCAAGACATAACATGATCTTTCACTGTAGATCAGAGAGAAAATGATGCCCATCATCTATCAGGGTTGAATACAGAATTCTATTAGTGAAAGCATACACTTCTGTAATCTCAAGTAAAAAATCTGGTGTGGCGCACTCACACAACTTTCCTTTCCGTTATGAAAATTGATCACCTGACGCTAGTGTTCACGCGTATCTCTAGTCTACTATTCAAAGATCTGAGCCAGCTGGTGACAGGACAATAACGCTGCAGACACACGAGGTATGCTATCTCTTCATAGTGAATGATTTAATAGAATCAACAGTTGCCAACAATTTGCAATTGAATAATCATATTTTCTCGAATTTCGAGCTTATTTTCAATTTTAGGTGAAAATGTTACTGAACATTAATCGTAGAGATTTTCATGCTCAATCTTTTCCACTTGAAATTTTTTGTTTAAATTGTATCTGAAGCCTGATAATTGGGAATCTAAAATCAAACTTTGCATAGATGGGGCGGAGCTCATGAAATTTCTACAAATATGGGACATTTGGCAGTTGATAGAGCTTATCAATGACTATTTTAGGTATAAATTTGATCAAAATCGTTGGAGCCGTTTTTGAGAAAAACGCTAAAAACCCTGTTTTTGACAATTTAGCCATTTTAGCCACCATCTTGAATTGCATTTGATCGAAATTGTTCGTATCAGATCCTTATATTGTAAGGACCTTAAGTTCCTAATTTCAAGTCATTTCGTTAATTGGGAGATGAGATATCGTGTACACAGACACATATACACTCATACACACACACACATAACACACACACACATAACACACACACAAACACATACAGACCAATACCGAAAAACCACATTTTTGGACTCAGGGGACCAAGAAACGTATAGAATTTTAGAAATTAGGGTACCTTAATTTTTTTCGGAAAGCAATACTTTCCTTATTAGGTAGTGGAAAGTGAAAATTAAACCATAGATAAATAGGGTTTAGAATAGAATGACTTTTCTATCTGTTGACGTGACGAAGTTTGGACAGTAATGTCCACTCAACCACAAAATAAGACAAACCACAAATTTTATTTTTACTTGACCATACAGCACATCCAATAATCCTGGTTTTCATTAGTAAAGTAGTGGTAGAGTTCCCTGAGCAACTACTAACTATCTGGTGAGCTCTCCCAATGAAAACTTCATGGTAGAATAGGGTCATAGTAGAGTACTAGTTTTTAGTAGAGTAGAGTGGGATAGCACCATGTACTCTACCACTTCTTACCTTCCCCCACCACCGCTTCTCACTCTACTCTACCACTACTATGCTAATGAAAACAGTCTCGAGCTAGTAGAGTAGAGTCGTGCCGTAACTTATCAAGTTTAATAAGTATTGTTATTTATTAAAAATTAAAGTGTTAATAATTTATTTAAAACTATTGACATTTTAAGGTTAGATCTGTTCACTAGACAACACACTTTACCTACTATTCTTAATTGTAGTGAAAACAGTTGCTCGACCAAGTAAGTAGAGTAGAGTTAGCTCGGTAGAGTTAATATGCAAGTTACTCGACCACTAACTCTACTAGTGGAAACCAGGCTATAGAGAAGAGCCACGGATCTTGATTTAATCTGATAAACCTAATAGATTCTTTTGATCTTATATTTCTAATAGGCAGGAATAAGTCCTGAGGATATAATGCAATGCTATGATGAAGATGACTTACAGAAGGCTAGAGTTGTGGAGCATTTGAACGATGTCTCCAATCGCCATGAGCTTGTCATTTGGTATGTCAAGCCAGTAATTGAAGGCTTGGGCCAGTTTGGCCCGTATCTGCTTGCCAGGGACTTGCAGGATATATTGGAAAGGCTGAAGCAGCTTCTGAAAAAATCATATTAATAAAAATTGAATATCGTACCTGAAACTGTTTCATATCCTACATGGTAAATCACGTGAGGCTCCAACAAATTCAACTGGAAACACTGTATTCGAAGTAAAAACAGTAATTATCAGAATCATATAACATAATAGACTATGAAGTGGTCTGGACTGTAGCACCATCAGTCTGCACCTGGTATTGGATTCGATTCCTGCCAAGGGCATGGTTGTTTGATCATCTCATCTCATTACACACACAAGCATGAGAGCAGAGGAAACGCATGTTTTTCGAACAGCCAATGCTCGTCAACGGGAGAGGGTATTGCCCTGGAACGAATGTTGGCAGACGACCTATACTATGCCATTTCAGTTGCTAGGAGCGTTGGAACGTACAACATTGTGTGATCGCTGTTGAGCAGTTTTTTTTTAGAAACAATGAATCTGTAGTCACAGTGCAACGCTTTTCCGTTGGGCGTTGAGGTGCAATGCCCGATCGAAATACTGTACTCCGATGGGCTGCAGCATTTAGGAGTACTAGTTCTGTGATGAAAAAGAAACCACCTGGTCTTCCCCGTTCCCCGAAAAGTGTAGACCAAGTCAGAACGGCAGTTGATACTTGTCCTGGACGATCGACTCGACGACACTGACTCTGTCTACATTTTCAGGAGTACGAACTGAACGGGAAAGACCAGGTGGTTTCATTTTCATCACAGAACTAGTACTCCTAAACGCTGAACAACTGAAATGGCGTAGTATGGGTCGTCTGCCAACATTCGTTCCAGGGCAATACCTTCTCCCGTTGACGAGTATTGGCTGTTCGAAGAACATGCGTTTCCTCTGCACAACTCTGTATTATATGAACATCATCCATCAAAAAGAAAAAAACTTTGCTACTGAGAACAAAGACTCCTATCAATACAAAATGGTTTTTTATATTGATTTTTGCTGAAATTGGCCATTCTCACACTTACAGATTTCTCGACAGTACGGCACGACGGGACAGAACGATTGGCTGTTTCTCAAACCGTAAATCTAATCAGCCAATCGGAGTGTTTCCTGTCCTGTCGTGTCGTGCCGTCGAGAAATCGGTACCGTGAGTACGGCCAATTTGAGCGAAAACCAATCAATTTGAATTACAAACAATTTATCTATTGATACATGAAGTTAAGACCAAGTTCAACACCAGGCATTGTTGTAGATTTCAAAGAAGCTGGAAAAAAGTACTGGCACCATGACTGAGCCTTGCGATACACCATGGTTCACCAATGGGGAGAAGATGAGGCTCCACAAATTGATACAATCTGTCCTGGAGATGTAAGCACAGCAACTGTTCCTTGGAAGTTCCATTTTCCATTATTATTTCGTGAGGAATACACTCAAAGGCCTTACACAGGCCGGCAAAAATTAGGGATACAAAGCTTTGGTCCTCAAATTCATTCAGGATATCGGAGACCAGCTATGAGACTTCCGGCTCAATCTGAAGCCATGCTAGTTGAATACTTTGTTTGCCTCAAAGTGAGTCACTTTTTTGGTTCTTGATAGTCTCATACAATTTGGCTATTACTAGTATTATGGAAATTGTTCTGCAGCAAGCTGATGTTAAATGAGAATCTCCCTTCCAGTTCGAGCAGTCTCTTCATTACTGAAGTTACTTGTTTTATTGCATTTCTAGTTAATTCCAAAATAGGATTTGATTTTTTAATTCAAGATTCAACTAAATATGAATAACTTGGATAAATAGAACTGAAGTTGAAATTTAAGCTTTTCGTCAAGTTTCATCACGTATAATATCGTGATATGAAATCGAAAAAACTGTAGATACATTCAAACTTTTTTAAGTTCCTCTATCAAAATGATGTAATAATAAAGTTAGTTGGAATTAAAGAATCTTGCAGTCACAATACACTAAGGAGGCCCCACTTATGGTATGTTCAAGCTTGAGGAATGGTAGTCATAAAATGCTAGTCTTACAATAATAATAATATTCGTATGGCTTTTATTAGTGGGGAGTTCCTGACGGAAGTTCCACATCACCTAAATATATCATCTAAGCCGTCAATGTACCTCACGACTGTCATACTTCAGCCGAGACCAACAGTTTAACGTGTCCATCTAATAAAACGGGAAGGACCTGTTCAAAAACTGTTGGTGATGAGCGGGTTTGAACCGGGGATTTCTAGGCTGCTACGCAAGCACTCTTCCTATCTTCTAGACTACGGATCACTAGTCTTGAAATAAGGAGAGCAACTTGAGATGAATGGGCTGAGGCTTCAACTATATGGGCGTCTAAGGGTATGATCACATTGGATGCACGTATGTGCAAGTGCACGCAAATGTAGCAAGTGCAAATAAGAAACAAAATTTGAAAAAAACCATAAGAACTCTCACACTGAACGCTTGTACTAGCTGGTGACGTTCAGTATGAGCAGCTACAGGCAAGTCACAACGTGTTTCAATATTGCACTTTCAAAATTTTGTTTTCGGCTCTGACATGCACTTTTACATAATACACATTCAATGTGATTAAACCCTAAAGATAAAAAATTACAGCAAGTTGAATAACAGTACCGTACCAAGGTACCAGCATGGACAGATAATAAAATGAGTATGAATGAGGTGTTACTCTACAAGGCAGTTATGACTTTAATGTTTTCCTGAAACTAACCCGGCTCTTGAAAAAGATTTCTCAGAATTTTCTAGTACGATACCAACGGGAATGTTTTTGAATAAGTTACAATTACATTGCAGTCTGCAGTAAACCTATAAATCATTACTCTACTTATTACTTATTTCATGATAAATCTGTATAATCAAATAACTATAAAAACAAGTTGGTATGCGTAATTTAAAAATAGAAATTCATAAACACAGACATAAAGTAAACAAACCTTATCTTCTTCTTCTCTATTTATAAGATTCGACATGTTTTTTTCTTTCACTTGAAATCACAAATGAAGTTATAGTTATTAATACAAATTAATGAAAACCGGTAACGAAAAATCAATACAAATACAATAGTGTGAACTCTGAAATAGCAGAAAGGTAGCTGGCTGAAACCTGGAACAGCTGAAACTGAACAAAATGAGGAATGAACAAATGAAATCACAGCTTCAGCGCTCCAAGTAGATCTTTTGTCAACTACAAAAGTGGAATTTATGGAAACTATCAATAAATAAATTCTTTGTTAAGATGTTTGCCGTTAAACAATGTTTTATAAGGCATATGTACATACAGAGCTACAAGTGAGCAAACTGATAATCGAAGAAAGCCTAAGCGTTCAATGGCAAAATGTTTCTACATTTAACATTTTTGTTTGATTATCTAGATTGAGTTGATCCTGGAGGGTTTAAGTTTCAGGGTAGATAGATAAATCATTTAGATAGACAGTCATTTTCCTTTAAAAGCCAGAACTTCCAGGAAATTTGCAAGGAATCATGGAAAGTCTGTAAAGATTCTCAAAGACAAATCCTGGTACACACCAAGGCTGGCACAAATCAGAAATTTGATTGTTGCTCTCCATGCGAGGATGGGGCTCATTGATGATGAGGGGGGCAGACTTCATCTCCGCAACCAGTACCTGAGAGCAAAGAGCATTTATCGAGCTGAGGTTGATGCTGCTAAAAGGGCGGCCAACATGTCAAAAATTGAATCTGCAGGAAACCATGTAAAGCTGCCTGGGACCTCATAAACCAGATCTCCAAAGATTGTTCAAGACCTAAATGTAAAGCTACACCGGATGAATTCAACAGCTTTTTTATTGGTGAGGTGGAAAAGATAGTTGCTTCCATGAATGATGTGAGATATAATGCTCCTGGTTACAATAACAACCGAGTGAAGTTAGAACGGTGGAAGGAGGTCAGACCTGCGGATGTTGTTCGTGTTATTCGCGGCTTCAAGAACTCCCACAGTCCTGACGTCCATGGAGTTACAGTTGGTGTGCTGAAGTGTGTTGCGGATGGGATTGCTCTTCCCCTGTCTCATGTGCTCAATGTCTGTATGCGACATGGCTGTTTTCCTGATGTCCAGAAGTTATCCCGCACGATTCCAGTCTTCAAAAAGGGTGACCCTGAGTCTATGAACAACTATAGACCTATATCAATCATTCCTGTATTGGGTAAGGTGTTTGAGGTCCTAATGAAGGAGCAACTTGTGTCCCACTTCGAGAGAAATAATCTTTTTTCTGACGCACAGCATGGCTTTAGAAGTGGAAGGTCTACGTTTACAGCTGTCTCAGAGATGATTGATTTTATTGTTAAAGCCTTTGAGGAGAGAGATCTTGTTCACCTGGTCCTTGCTGATCTGAGTAAGGCATTTGATTGCGTGCCTCATGGAATTCTTCTTGAGAAGCTTGCTGGGTATGGACTGGGTGGTGAGGTGCTTGTGACCCTCAGATCCTACTTGACTGGAAGGAAGCAGATCATATCCATTGGAGGTGCTCTCTCACAGCCTATGCAGGTGGATCATGGTGTGCCACAGGGATCGGTGATGGGCCCACTACTCTTCCTGGTCATGATCAATGATCTTGGGCTTCTTGGACCGGTGCTGATGTTTGCGGATGACACCACAATTTACT
Source organism: Nilaparvata lugens (assembly GCF_014356525.2). Taxonomy (NCBI): domain Eukaryota; kingdom Metazoa; phylum Arthropoda; class Insecta; order Hemiptera; family Delphacidae; genus Nilaparvata; species Nilaparvata lugens. The sequence goes on from NC_052505.1 coordinate 90,522,168, forward strand.
CTAGGGGGCGGACGGTTGAACAAGCTGGTTTGCAGGCTCAGCAAGTTTTTGATGATGCCAAGCAGTGGTTTGAGAGAAACAGACTGCTTGAATGAGGGGAAGACTCAGCAACTGGTTTGTGGACTTCGCAGCCTTGCTGACTCTGCCCATAAATCAGTGGTGAAACTCCTGGGATTTGTCATTGACTCAAAATTGACATGGGCAGGCCATATTGATGGAGTTTGCACCAGGCTGGCACGAGTAATCTACTTGCTGCGTAGACTCAGAGCCCTTCTCAGCAGAAAAGATATGGTGATGGTATACTTTGCCCTTTTCCATTCCCATCTGCTGTATGGACTCCTGCTGTGGGGGCATGCAGCGGGCTGCAAGAGTGTGCTGATGCTCCAGAAGAAAGCACTTCGAGTGATCACCTCAGCAGGGCATCGTGATCACTGTAGGCCTATCTTCATTGACCTGGGCATCCTTACAGTCTTCAACCAGTACATACTGTTGAGTCTGTTGCATGTTAAGGACACCGAGGGCAGTCATGTGCTGAGGGCTGATCGTCATGTGCACGCTACAAGGAGGAGACTTGACATTGACATACCTCGCTGCAGAACCTACAAGAGAAAAGACTCCTTCCCAATATGTGCACTGCGCCTATACAATGACCTGCCTGCTGGTGTGAAGAACCTGCAGGGTATTGCTTTTAAAAACCGAGTTGAGATCTGGCTGAAGAGGAACCCATTCTACTCAGTCAATGAGTATTTTAATGCTCACAAGGACAATATAGTTTGACCTGTCATCTTACCATTCGACGCCATCTATCCAGTTCCCTGGTCATGGATGTAGAAGGAGGAATTGGAATTGAATTGGAAATAGGCTGCCTTTATTTTAACCTGGAAGAAGGAGTTAGGGCGCAGCCGGCCCTCTCTCCAACATCAGTTAGATTCAGTTGGAATTGTAAGGTTAAATTTGAAGTCAATTACTGTATATTGAAGGTAACCACATCGTGGGAAGATTTATTTCACTGATGAAGAAGATATATTATCATGTTTGAGATGGAATTGATCATTATTGACAAGAATAAGTCAATATAATATCAAACACACTGAAAAGGCTTGGATCACAATGATTATCTATCATAGATGCCAGTGGAAACAGAGAATTGACAACCATGTTGTAACCATCACTTCCCACACACCTTATAACCTGGACCTGAAGCTATTATAAATCATTTCAATAATTCAAAAACCTGTAGTGAGATCCTGATTCATTGCCAGCATCAGCAGGAGATCCAGGAAAATGGTCTACAATCAAGTCTATAGAGTCTACGGAAAATCATTGAAGTCATCTGGACTAGCATTCTTTGCCATAAAAATTCAACAAAATATTTCCAAGGACAATAAGAAAGGATTAAAGAAACAGCAGAAGAGGAACTCAAGCTGCAAGTAGACCATGGTTGGATAAAACTCTAGCCCAGGTGAAGAACCTGGTCATACTGCTTCATCATAAGCACAGGACAGCAGTGTCACCTGAGGATAAAAACCACTGGTTCAACCAGTATCTAAAGCAAAGGAAAAGAGTACAGGATTCAGGTTGACCTGGAAAAAATAGTACATGTCAGAGATTGTCATGTCTGCTGATAACAACTGCAAAGAAATCAGGGACATCATAAATACCCATTGTCCTAAGAAACCTCAAATGGAATCACCCCTCAATACAGATGACTTCAACAACTACTTTGTTAGTGTGGCAGAAAACATTCTGCAGGAGTTGCCTGACTGTGGTTCAAATCCCATCAACAATGTAGGACAAGTGCAACAGCGGATGATTCAATGGAAACCGGTGAGGGCTCACCATGTGACCAACATTGTTTCAGGCCTGAAAAAACTCCAGGTCTCAGGATATCTATGGACTGTCAACCCTTGTGCTAAAGGCAACAGTAAGACAAATAGATGAACCAATGACTGCAGCTATTAACAGCTGTTTTGTGGTGGGAAGGTTTACAGGCTGTCTCAAGACAGCAAGAACAGTGCCAATTCACAAGAAAGAGAAGATGACAGAATCCAAAGTCAGGGCAGTGGACTGTGAATGATAGTTGGTATTAATACCTACAAATAAATCTTTGAATTCTGTGCATAAAAATACTGATAGCTTGAAGTGTGGTAAGTACGCCAATAAAAGACCAAATGAGTCAACAAGATAAGATTTAATAATAATAAAATAATAATAGGCAGATGGCCACATACAAAAACAATTGTAAATAGATTGAGTCGAAAAATCTTGGGATAATTACAACATGTGATAAAAAACGTTAGAGAAATACAAAATTCAAATGAAATTAGGTCAATGACATTAATGACCATTGAAGCCTGACAATAATCGAAAAGGTATTATTAATGATACCTGAATTACGAATATAAATTGAGTGCTATAATGAAAAAGCTACTGCTGCAAAATTCAATCTTAATGATTTACAAAAGGAATAATAATAAATGACAATAAGCTGTGGATAGTGCTCAACAAATAGAATACATTAATATAGGCGGCATAGGCCTTCAGTAAATTAAATGTCAAGTTAGACATCAATAGAACAATTAATAGGCGTCGGTGGCCTCAGTGAATTGAATGTCAAGATAGACATCAATAAAACAATTAATAGGCGTCAGTGGCCTTAAAATATCACTTGTAAAGCCAAGGGTAGCTGTCAAATACAATGAAATAGCTGTTAATATTGAGTACAATTATATAGGCAGCATAGGCCTTCAGTGATTTTCAGTGGCCTTAAAATATCACTTGTAAAGCCAAGGGTAGCTGTCAAATACAATGAAATAGTTGTTAATATTGAGTACAATTATATAGGCGGCATAGGCCTTCAGTGATTTGAATGTCAAGATAGACATCAACAGAATAATTAATAGGCGTCGGTGGCCTCAGTGAATTGAATGTCAAGATAGACATCAATAGAACAATTAATAGGCGTCGGTGGCCTCAGTGAATTGAATGTCAAGATAGACATCAACAGAATAATTAATAGGTGTCAGTGGCCTCAGTGAATTGAATGTCAAGATAGACATCAATAGAACAATTAATAGGCGTCGGTGCCTTAAATATCACTTGTAAAGCCAAGGGTAGCTGTCAAATACAATGAAATAGTTGTTAATATTGAGTACAATTATATAGGCGGCATGGGCCTTCAGTGATTTGAATGTCAAGATAGACATCAACAGAATAATTGATAGGCGTCGGTGGCCTCAGTGAATTGAATGTCAAGATAGACATCAATAGATCAATTATGTAATACATGCGTAAATGAAAATTGAATAGAACGATTTACGTAACCTGAATAACATTTTGAAGAGGAGATGCAGCCAGGCAGACAGGCAAGGAATCCGCAATACCCAAAGGAACAGGACATCAGCAAGCGACGATGTGATCTGGCCATGCGATGACAAGAATGGAAGCGTCCACCACAGCAGGCAAATCCCCCAGTGGAAATGTGAGCTGGAGCATGTAGAATTCCAATCGAATAATCCGACCTTCAAGTTGTGGAATTTTTAGATTGATTTCCAAACGGTAGAGATGATGAACTTGAAAGTTTGAGTTTCAAGAGGTGAAGCCAATCGTTAGAAGAATGGCAATTGACGCCCACACGAGGTTGTGAACTTGACAAAGTTTATCAGTGTAAATATGCGAAGAAATCGATGAATAATTGAATCACAATTGAAGAATAGAATAAACGAATTAATTTGAAAGAATAATTCACTTTTAAAAACGTTCTGTAAACTAGATGAATTTGGATGAAAAGTTTAGACCGGGAGCGAGATGTGCACTCACTGACTAGACTCCATTGAAAGACAAGAAGACAGACCGACGCTCAAGCAACAAAAAGGAAAACGGAAATATCAGCCACATACATAACACGTTTACAAACGTTTGGTGAAAAAGTAGCAAATATCTAGAAAGTAAGATGCCTAAAGACAAAATGAATTCCAAAAAATCGAATAGTACAAATATTAAAATTGAAACGACAAATAACACAACGAATAATATAGGAAACCAACTTGATTAGAGCAGTGCTGTAGAACCGTGACTGTGACGTCACCGGACAGCGCGGACGGACAAAATGATGACATGATGTCTACGTAGTAACGGAACGAGTAACAAGTGGAACCGTTCCAATAAAATGCTTTGTCAGATTTTACAGAAGAACAGTGATCCAGAAAACTTCAGGCCGATCTCCATTGTGCCTGTATCTTCAAAGGTGATCGAGAGAGAGATAAAAATGCAGAAGACCAACTTTTTTGAGGAAAATGGCCTGCTGTTTCCATCACAACATGGATTTAGAAATGAATGATCCACAACTAGTGCTCTTCTGGCTTTAACAAGAAAAATCCAGAGAAGTTTTGAGGATAGCAAATCCCTTGCTCTCACATTGTGTGACCTCAGCAAGGCCTTTGATTGCGTACTTCACAGCATATTGATTGAAAAGCTTATGGTCTTGGTGGCGCATGGTTCTTAGGACAGTGACATCCTATCTGGAGAGTAGAAAACAGGTGGTCTAGCTGAGAGGTGATAGATCAAGACTGGAAAGTGTTGAGCATGGAGTACTACAGATCTCGGTTTTGGGCCCCCTGTTGATCATATTACTCATGAATGACTCATCAAGCAGTCAGGGGGCAGTGCTTTTTGCAGATGACACCACCTTGATTGCCATAGGTGTCACTGTGGAACAGACAAAGGAGAAGTCTGCCAGACTCATAGAAGAAGCTGAGTTGTGGTTTCTTGCCAACAAGCTCAAACTAAATGAGGTGAAAACAGACATTTTGGTTTGCTCATTGAAAAGACAACCAGTTGTATCAGATCCAGCAAAACTTTTAGGATTCTGGTTGGATGAGAAATTGAGATAGAATAATCATATGAACCAAATATGCAGGAGAATTGTCCAGAGTGCTGTACCTCCTCCATAAGCTGAGATATGTGGTGGATCAGAGCAGTCTTGTCATGGCATATCATTCACTGTTTCACAGCTATTTCATCCATGGATTGCTCCTGTGGGGACACGCACCAGCTGTCCACGATGTGCTGCTACTGCAAAAAAAGAAGGCTCTGAGGATTGTGACTTTTTCCAGTTCAGGGATCACTGCAGGCAAATATTTAGGGATCTTGGGATACTCACGGTGTACAGTCAATACGATTGTGTTGCGTTCGCTGCTGAATCAGGAGGAATCTGGAGCAGTTACAAAAAAGGTGTGATATACACAGTCACAATATGCGACATGCCACTAGACTGGAGGTGCTCTGGAGCCGACTTGCAGGGAACAGGGAACTACAATAGCTTTCCTTCCCAGGCAATAATATTTTCTAACAGCCTTCCTGGACAAGTACAGGAAACATGAAACTCTTATTGGTTTTATACCACAGTGGAAAATAAACTCCTGGAAAAGCCACTCTACTCACTGAAGGATTATTTTGAGGGTCCTCTTATTGGGAGTCCAGCACCTACACAGCGTGAATGACCAAGAAGGTTATTCTACTGTAATCAGAGATTTCCAACACTGCCTACCTGGAGAACTCAGTCCTTAGCAACGAGATCAAGTAGTATCAAGTAAGTGAGTATCATAACAGGCTGTTTTTTACTTGCACTGTAGATAATGTTCCAAGCAGCCATACAGGGATTAGAGGCTTGCCTCATCAGATCTCCAGTAGGCCTACTCGAATTCTTAGCCCTCTTCACCTATTGTTGGTAAATCCTCTTAAGTCTGAGATAGATGAGTATAATATTATTGTCCTTCACTTCACTAGCAACAGCCGACCTGTAGAGCCTGTTGGCAACTAGCAAAAGCTAGTAGAGTATATCATTAACAAATTCTCTATTTTCAGAAGCCCTCTGTCTTCTGAAGAAACAAATCACTCTTGACAGCTTCTTACACACTCCAAGAATGTGTGACACCCATATCAACTTTGAGTTAGCCCACTATAAATGCCAAATCCAACAAGTATTTAATTCAGATTTGTGCTATCAAGAGTGCATATCAATTCCTGGGGTTTCCCTTCATTGAGAAACAGCTTGATTGGTGCAGTGAATCAGTCTCTTCCTCCAAGAAGAGTTGCTGAACTCTTCCTTTGCCTTGCCAAGTTATAAATAAATAATTGGACTGAGTTCAATAAGCAACATTATCAAAATATTGATAACTCATATAAGTTATCAGACAACTATGCATTTCTGCTCCGTAATCGAGCAAGTGTGACTTTTCAAACTTGTTATATCAATCCAGATAACATCGATATTTGCAAAATTCGATCTCAATATTCTCGATGTTCGAAAGTTTGTTTCCGTTGATTTTGTTTTTGTCTTTTATTTGTCAAACTGTGTTTGACGGTGGGGTCCTTTTTAAATATTTTTTATTAGTTAAACTTTTGATTGAACATTTTTGACTGAGTAAGAGACATTCAAGTTACCTTATGTAAGTACCTAACTAAGGAAAATTATATTTTTTTGTATTTCAGATTTTAGCGACAAGCAAAACTTTTCTAGCTAACTTTTGAGGTTATAAATTTAGAAGGTTAACTTTATCCTTTGCAGATATATGAAACAGTTTTAGTGGTGTAATTTTATTTCAGAAATAACGAACTAATAATAATAAAGTGATTTGCTCTTGCTTATGGCGTGTACATACTGCATATTATAGCGAGGTCAACGTTTTTAATGACAGTAGAGAAGGTTAGGCTAGAAGAGCGTTGTCGATTCTCTGCCTTTCCACTGCCCACCAATATACCAGTTTATTTGATGTAATAATAACTCTTGTTACAATAATCAAAAATATTTTATTCGTCAAGGAACAAAATATTCTTCAATGATTTAATATTACATGTTGATATTTAAAGTTGAAAATTTTCTTGGTTAATATATTATATTTCTACATCTTTGAAAGACGATCTGGCAACGTTGCAGAGATAGAGAAGGATAACGCTGTTTGCTTTGTCGAATCATAGACAAGGTTAGCAACACAAATGTTGATCAAATAATGTTATTTTATTGTTGAACTCACTATAGGCATGTCTACTAGTGAAGTAATTCTAGAACAATACACTTGAACTGTTATAAGGCACGACGACAAGAATAATTCTCTTTGACCTCCATGGGACCATGTCAAGTTCACTCAATTGTCATGCCGATGCCACATGTTGGCCCAATGAAGGCCAGTGTCGACCAGCGCCAGTGTGTGCCTTGGTGGTTTGCCAGCGCTAGCCTTTATTGGCCTTCGTAAGGAATTGCAGGCTGGGCCAGCGACTGGGCTAACATGTGAGGGCTAGCCATTAGGCTAATTCCTCCTTCTACAAAAATAACCAGTAAACTGGATTGGCATAAAAAAGGGCAAAAAGATGGCAAACTAAACGATATTATCTTTGCGCTCAAGAAAAAATAATATTCTTTCACTGGGTAGAAATGCTTAATCTCCAGCCAGATCTCAACTTTGTTTCTAAAAGCAATAGCCTGCAGGTTCTTCAAACAAACATACAGGCGTAGTGCAAAGGTGGAAAAGTAGTCCGTTCTCTTGTTGGTTCTGCAGCGCGGTACGTCAATTTCAAATCTCCTCCTTGTAATGTGTGTGTGCTTGAATATTATCCGGTCAGATGGTCGAGTTGACTAAGGCGTTACACCCTTCAGTCTGCTAGTGTTACCTGGTCGCGGGTTCGAATCCCTTCCATTAGGCATGGATGTTTGATCATCTCATGACACTTACCCACGCACAAGCAAAAAAAGCTCATGTGGACATTATCAGCAATAATAAAAATATTAGCCTTGAGCTCCTCGATGTCCTTGATGTGCAGCATACTAGATAGTAAGTAGGCTACTAGTTGAATTCCGTAACGATGCCCAGTTCAACAAAGAGTCTTCTGCCTTGCTGAAGAGATAACTCAAAGTGGTTTCTTTTGGGGCATCATAGGCCTATCGTGTTGCTCAAACCCAAGTCCGGGAAAATGTTTTCAGATCTCAAGGGACATTTTTATAATTAGAAACTTCCAATTAGGAGTGGCCGTAGTCGAGTGGATCAGATGCTGGCTTTATGATTCAGAGGCCCGGGTTCAAATCCCGGCCCGGGCAAGATATTTATCTCGGGCCACTCCCGTGTTTCGGATGGACACGTTAAGCCGTCGGTCCCGGCTGCCTAAAAAGCAGTCGTTAGGTCATGTCAGAGGCCCTGAAATTGATCAGCTGCGACCTGAAAACTCTGACACCAGACCTGAGCCAGCCAGGTCACTCGATATTATTATTATTACTTCCAATTATCATTAGTTTTTGTTAGCTCATCATATTTTCAAGAGATTCAATCTGGGTGAGTGAGATATGATGATTGTATAACTCTGATACCGTTTAGGCTTATAATAACTTATTTATAAAATATAATTATATTACCCTTCAAAATTAAAAAAAAATTATTAATTTTAATTGATAAAATAATAATTATTAATTTTAAAGGATATTATAATTATATTTTATAAATACAAGAATGTAGCCCTGAGCCCTGAATTCATACATTTCAAAATAGCTATTTATGTCTAAGTCTAGATACCTAGTTTTAAGTCTAGATGATCATTTGAGCAAGATACCTAATGATATGAGTTTTTGTTTGGCCGGGGATATTAATATAAACCTCAAACTTAACACCCCTATTGTTCAAGAATATATAAACATTTCACATAACTCAGAGTCGTGTCTAGACCATTTCTTTTTCAGAAATATAAACAAAAATATTAAAACTATAAATGGTAATATACTTAAAACAAACATCACGGATCACTATTCTGTGACATTACATCTTGGTTACGGAAGGTCAATAAAATATAATATTTCCAAAGGTAAGCTTACACAAAAAAAATATAAACTATGAAATATTAAGGGAAAAGTTAGCAGGCGAAGTTTGGGATGTAGTGGATAATAATAATGTAGATTTGATGATGGAGAATTTCATTGCTAAATTACAGATGAATATTGAAGACTCAACACGTACTTTAACTGTATCACATAGGGATAAACCATTGAAACCCTGGATAACTTATTGGTCTAACAAAATCTATCAAAATAAGGGATAAAATGCATAAAAAATGATGAAGGAACCCTTTAATATTCAACTAAAAAATAACTATAAAACCTATAGAAACATATTAAATAATACCATTACTTCAGCCAAAGCAAACTATTACAAAATAAAAATAGATCAAAATAAGGGAAATAAACGGAAGCTTTGGCAATATATAAACGACGCAATTGATAATAGAAAGGAAAAGAATGATAACATTGATATCAGTGCAAAAGTTTTGAACAAATATTTCGTAAATGTGGGTAAAAGTCATGCTCAACAAATACCGAAAAACAGTGATAATAGAGAGCTTGAGTTCCTAGATGATGAAAACAACTGTTTGGACTCTTTGTACTTCCACCCAGTTGTTCCAACTGACGTTATTAAGATAATGAAGATATTGAAAAATATCTCTTGCCCAGGAAATGATAAGATAAATAGCTCGACTCTTAAAGAGATAGCTCATTTGATTGCGGATCCGTTTTCAGTTATCATAAACAAATGCTTTGAAACAGGGAAATTCCCAAACACACTCAAGTAGCTATAATCAATCCTATTCTAAAACAGGGTGATCCTTGCAACCCAATAAATTATCGACCTATAAGTCTGCTCTCTAATTTATTTATTTATTTATTCGTTGATATAATTTTACATCATATGAATATGATCGGGATAGAACAACAGGCATAGCCCAAAACTATTCTGTTCCCAAATTTTGATGAAAAATAAAATATTACAAAAATATTTGAGAAAATAATAAAGGACCAGCTCATAAAATTTATTTTTAAAAATAACATAATAGACAAAAATCAATATGGTTTTCAGTCTGATAGAAGCACCGAAGATGCATTAATATATTTTACAAGAGAAATATCACAGAGCTTGAATGATAATAGGAAAACACTCACAGTTTTTTTAGATTTATCCCTCACGAAAATTTATTTTTGAAACTTGGCAGGTATGGAATAAGAGGACTACCACTATGTCTTATTAGGAGCTATTTACAGGATAGATATCAGGTATATCAAGGTAACATTGAAAAATTGACATCTTTTGGTCTGCCTCAGGGTACGGTGTTATCGCCGTTATTCTTCATTTTGTATGTAAATGATCTGCTGAAGTTAAAACTACGTAACGGTTAGATTGTGTCATTCGCCGATGACACTGCTGTGATATTCTCAGGGAATAGTTGGTACCGCACTTTTGAAGAAGCAGAGAAGGATATGGCTATCGTTAAAAAATGGATGGATGTAAATACCTTAAGTTTAAATGTAGGCAAAACCAAGTACTTGACATTCTCCGCAAATAGTATTGGCAAACCAGATGGGAATCTCAGTCTCAGAATACATTCGAACAGTAACTATTATGTGAATGGAGATAACTGTAATTGTGTGCCCATAAAAAGAGAACAAGTGTCAAATACTTGGGTGTGATGATTGATGAATGCTTTAGGTGGGATAGTCATATAGATTTTATTAGTAAAAAACTAAAATATATATCTTATAAATTTTACCAACTAAGAAGGATACTTGATATGAATTATATAAAGACTGTTTATTATGCGTTTGTTGAGTCAATTCTGAGCTATGGGATAACCATATGGGGAGGTGCATTAGATTCACATCTGAATCAAATTTTTGTAGCACAAAAACTAATTATAAAAACACTTTTAATGAAGCCAAGAATTTACAGCACGGAGCTAATTTTTAAGGAATTAGAAGTAAAAACTGTGAGACAACTATATATATTCAGGCTTCTTAAATATATAAATAAATATGAAGGTTCTTTTGTTGTTCAGGATAATCCTTATGCCCTTCGTCCTGGAACCTTAAATAGGTATTGGACCTATCCGGCTAACTTGAAAATAGTTCGAAGGCAATTGATTTATATCAGCACAAGATTAATTAATATAGTACCGGGGGAGTTTGTGTTTAACAGATATAATCTAAATAACAAGAAAAAGAAAATTCTGGTTAACAACTGGATAAAGGATAATTACTTTTTCAAATTAGAGTTTATTTAATTTTGTTGAGTACCTACAATATGGATTGTTAATTTTGGATTTATTGTTTTGGTATGCTGTTAGTTGAAGATGGGCCAGCACTGTCTTGCTGTCTTTTGTATTTATTTTTGGTTACCTATTTTACTTTCCTTGCCCTATTACCATAGGTAAGGAAAGAATTGCTTTCCGAAAAAAATTAAGGTACCCCAATTTCTAAATTTCTATACGTTTCAAGGTCCCCCGAGTCCGAAAAAGTGGTTTTTGGGTATTGGTCTGTATGTGTGTGTGTGTGTGTGTGTGTGTGTGTGTGTGTGTGTGTTTGTGTGTATGAGTGTATGTGCTTCTGTGTACTCGATATCTCATCTCCCAATTAACGGAATGACTTGAAATTTGGAACTTAAGGTCCTTTCACTATAAGGATCCGACACGAACAATTTCGATCAAATGCAATTCAAGATTGCGGCTAAAATGGCGAAAATGTTGTCAAAAACAGGGTTTTTCGTGATTTTCTCGGAAACGGCTCCAACGATTTTGATCAAATTCATACCTAAAATAGTCATCGATAAGCTCTATCAACTGCCATAAGTCCCATATCTGTAAAAATTTCAGGAGCTCCGCCCCATCAATGAAGATAGATTCTCAATTATCAGGCTTCAGATACAATTTTAACAAAAAAATTCAAGTGGAAAAGATTGAGCATGAGAATCTCTACAATTAATGTTTAGTAACAGTTTCACCTAAAATTGAAAATAAGCTCGAAATGCGAGAAAATGAGATTATCCAATTTGCAAACTGTTGATTCTATTAAATGATTCACTATGAAGAGATAGCAGACCTCGTATGTCTCCAGCGTTATTGTCCTGTCACCAGCTGACTCAGATATCTATATATATAAAAGCGAAATGGCACTCACTGACTGACTGACTGACTCACTCACTCACTCACTCACTCACTCGCATAACTAAAAATCTACCGGACCAAAAACGTTCAAATGTGGTAGGTATGTTCAGTTGGCCCTTTAGAGGCGCACTATGAAATCTTTTGGCAATATTTTAACTCTAAGGGTTGTTTTTAAGGGTTTAAAGTTCGTCTTTTAGCATGTATATTCTTCTTCTCCCAATCTCTTAATTATAATTGAAATTTCCATATCATATGTTACTATAGAACTATAATCTAGATAAAGTACCTCTTCGAAACAGTTGTTAACTGGCAACTAAATTAATAATTTTGTCAGGTTGAGTTGACTTTGTTAGGTTGGCACCAAGTTGAAGATTTAAATGCATTTATCGCGGAAAAATTGATTGGGCACTGCTACTTCAATCCTGGGAATATTATATTACTAGCCGTCAGGCTCCCTTCGCTCGTCATATCCGTTTAGCAAGACGTTTAGTCTGGACCCCCGACTGGATTCTCCTAACATATGATAAAAATGCTTAAATGAAAAATGCAGGCGAGCGAAGCGAGCCTGCTGTTCTCATTCCTGAACGATCCAGACGATGGTCCAGGGGGCGGAGCCCCCTGGCTAGATGGATATGGCGAGCGAAGCGAGCCTGACGGCTAGTTTGTTTATAAGTAGACTTGAGATGCGCGGGAACACTAGCGTCAGGTGATCAATTCTCATAACGGCAAGGAAAGTTGTGTGAGTGCACCACACCAGATTTTTGTTTGTTGCAACCGGCACTAGCGAACAAGTTTTCTTATGCTAGTGTCTGCCAAATTGATGAGTTAGGTGTTTGAGCGTGTTAATTTTGCAAGAGCGAAAAATAAGTTTTACGCGCGAATTACATACAAAATTTTTTCTACAACTGCACAAACCTGTTAAATCACTTATATCTGGTGGAGTTTATAATAATTCGTCTACACTGATATCCATCATAACTGTATCATCGGACCAATTACCGACTTTTTAGGTTAAGATCTGACCGAGAGTGGTTTGTCTTTTGGCGAGCTGCTTATTATCAGCTGATTAGCGAGCGTAAAGAAACTCTTCTGCGCATGCGCGAATGATTAGCGAGCGTAAAGAAAATCAACTGCGCATGCGCAGATGGTTAGCGAGCGAAAAAGTAGATTCTCCTCAGAAATAAGCTGTTTTACGAGGAGAATTGAGTATGTAAATTCTTTCTTTACGCGCAGTTGTAGAAAAAATAACTTATATGAAATGTTTTAATAATCGTTTTATTCATATAACGTTTTGAGAATCCTCTTATTCATATGCATGCTTAGAAGACCTCAAGGGGACTTTATAGTAAATTGTAGACTTCCAATAATTGGAAATGATAATTAGCCTATTATCATTGGTTTTGTTATCATATTTTCAAGGGAATAATGAATATTCAATTGCTACTTTACTGGCAGACCGTAGAATGTTTGCTGATGCTACTTGGAAAAAGCTACTTTGAATAAACATGCAGGCAAATTTAAAATTTTAGTAATATTAGTTTTTTTTTCTTTTTCAGAGTTACGGATTGCAATACAATGAATTTGTGGTGAGGCATTGGGGAGTAAATCGCAGGCATTCAACAAAATCCTACAGTCCATGGCAATCAATAATATTGTAAAATAGTCAATACGAAATCATCGAAATGGAAGCATCATCCCAATCACCTCCTTCCATAACAGATCACTTCAAAAAAAGAAAGAAGGCAACCAGTCAGAGGCTGAGGATCAGCAAATCCAAGCTAGATGTCAATTTATCTGAAAACAAAATAAATGATGATAATTTATCAACTGAATCGAATAGCACGCACATAAGACAGAAACTAAATAGACAAAAATCTCTAATCGACAATAAGAAGATAAGAAAGAAACTAAATAGACAAAAATCTCTAATCGACAATAAGATGATAAGAAAGAAACTAAACAGACAGACATCTCCAAGTGACATTAATTCATCAACTGAATCAAATAGCACGAAGAAAAGAAGGAAAACAGTTAGACAGAAATCTCCAACCGATAAACTTGATGGTGAAAACACGGAAGTCGAGCTTGAAATAAGGAAAAAAATATGGGATATATTGGATAGATCATTGAGGGAGACGGATGGTGACCTCGCAGCCGAGCTCGAGAGATCACGGAAAGAAAGCTCTGATGTTTCTGGGGCAGTTGGATCTCCCGGCAAGGAGCAAAGTACCTTGCGTGACCTTGATGAAAGTATTATAAAAAATGTTTCATACGAAGAGAAGGAAAGTTCTGTGGTAGCAGTAACACAATCGAATGAATCTGGAACAGAAGAAATTTCCTTCTCGGAAGTACACTGTTCAAGTTCCTATGAGTTCGATGAAAGTATTCTGAGAAATGTTTCCTCAGAAAACCTTGCTGGACCAAGTGGATATGGAATTCCATCGACAGAAAACAAGACACAAAGGAACGTACATAGTTTAAGCTCATCATGTGATAGTTCATTCAATACTGAACTGAATTCACCTGAACTGATCAGTGCAATCATCGAAGATAGTCTCAATGATAGTACTCACAATAACTCTGATCTCAAAGTATCAGAGAATAAGGCAATAATCATCTCGGATGAAGCAGTTGAAATAGAAAAGAGCAGTGACTTAATGAGAACACCACAAACTGAGTCAAACTCAAACAAAGCTGATGTTTCGAACTTGGAAGAATTCCCAATAAAGTGGGAATGCGAAGAACTGGAACAGAGTTTTTCTGACCTCGTTGATGATTTGGAGAAAATTATAGACGAGGATCAGCTAACCTCCACACCAAAGAAGAGGAAACCGCAACCTCCTGATGCTACTAGTCCAACAAAAAAGGAAAAATACTCTCCGCACATAGTCAAATCTCCTAAGAAGTATTTTGGATCCAGTGCTAAGAGGAAACTCATCAAAGATAATCAAAATAGTTCTCCTTCCTCATCTTCCAAAACTAAATCCAAAGGATCGTCGACAGTTACCAGTAATAGCAGTAAAACTAACAATTTTTGTGGTTCACAAAAACTTATCAGTGAATATTTCCCTCAAAGTAAACCCGAATCCAAGGTTGGTACAGAACTGAAAGAGGCAATCGGCCGGAGGAATAGTGTGGATTCACCATCGAGAAATTCTGATGATAGTAAAATATTTCCATTACATACGAGTGCTCACCTGAAGATTTTTGAAGATTGCCTTCAACACATTCAAAAAGTTATTCTGCCAGTAGAGCGATATTTGTTTACCGAGGATGAAATTCTGTTCTTGAAGTCTGTTGAAGATCTGAACATTTCTGCTAAATGTCTCTACTTCAGATTGCTAGTTAGAAAGCATAGTTGGATAAGGAGGTCAAAAATCAATTATGATGAGCTCAATTCATCGTTGGACAATGATTTGAAGAAACTTGAAGAATTCGGCCTATTGAGCAGTGGTAAGTTCAATTTATTCAACAACTTTGAATGCCTATTTGTAGCACGCAAATCATTTAGTAACTATTCTTATCTGTAATAAAATACAATTTTACTGATCATAAAATTTCACTTCAGCTTGCCTTAGGGTATGATCACATTGGATGCGTTCATGTGCAAGTGCAAGTCAGATCAGGCATGAACTGAGAAACAAAATCTGGAAATAGCCATTGAAACACGTTGTGACTCGTCTGTAGCTGCTCACACTGAACGCAACCAGCAAGTGCACGCGTTCAGTGTGAGTGTTCCTATTGCTCTCTCCAGATTGTGCTTCTCATCTGCGCGCTTCGACATGCATGACCACTCGCGCACTTGCACATATACACATCCAATGTGATCATATCCTAACACTGAAATTACTAGACCTGGTTTGATAAGATTGATTTGGTTCCATTTGTCAATAAAGCTGAATTATGAGGATTTTATTTTCTGATCATTAAAAATATACATTATTATATAATTTTAGTTGTAATAACTTTGTCATAAAAATAATGAATTAGCAACTAAGGCTGTGATTTTTTCTTCATAATGAATTTTTATAAAATTTTAAGTTCTTGTCAATTTTAAGTTCTTGTCTAAAGTAATAAAATGAAAATTTCTTCTTGAGAAACATTAATCTTTGACATTCTTCAAGATTTTTTGGAGAATTGATAATTATTTCTATTATGAATTAAAGTAGTTTACAGCTCAGTAAAAGTATCATTAAATACTCTTCTTGCAGTTCTATTAGAAATTCTTTCTGCAAAACACGCACGCTAATGGAATTATTTGAAATACAACTGAGCTATTTTAATTTTATTGGAAATCAACTCAATTCCTTCACTGGAATATTATTTGTACACTTGTGTTTTATAGTATTACACACAAACAACAAACCTACTTATAAGCTATAAGGTATTATCATAGAGAAACAATAGCGTAAGTAGATATCCCATGGTATAGGGCGTTTATGTCGCAACTTTTACTGTTATCTCAAGCCGATAGTCCACGTAGTTCTTTCCCGTGAAGCTTTATGACGCTGTTAGTCTCTCATATTGTGCCGTTCATACACACTTACCCGGTCAAAAAAGTAAAAATCGACAGTAATCGGCTTGAGATAACAGTAAAAGTTGCGACATAAACGCCCTATACCATGGGATATCTATTTATGATATTGTTTCTCTATGGTACTATGTTGCAGATTACATATGCTCCACTTTCAATGTACTAACATTGTACAATGGTCATAAGTTATATATATAAAAGACAATAGATTTAGGAACTGTAGAGTAAGCACTTTGTACTAGTATTTAAACCTCTGTAAGATTATTTCTCGTGTCATTCCGTTACCAATAGTCATGCTGCCATTATGTATGTGTTTTATTCATTAAATAAATCTTTTTAAAAAGTGAGTTGCGCGTTCGTTTATCTTATCTATAGATATTGTTTGTGTTCCATTACCTTGTCTCTGTTTGAATTTCTATATAAGGAACTCTACTATTTGCTATTCACATTGCTATTTTGAAAGAAATTATGAACAATATGTTTCTAAAGTATATTTTGTTCCAGACTACAATGAAGAAGATATTTACATACTTCTGGAATTGTTGACTAATCCTGAGTTGAGAAAGTTGTGCCGTTCATTTCGAGTTGGAGATCAAGGGAATAAATGTTCTCTAATTCTGAACCTGACTAAAATGTCCGATAAACAGTCAACACTCGATGGAAAAAATGATTCACACTTCCTGATTAGAAAAGCGTAAGCACAAACATTATTCCTATTCCATTACAACTATTTTCTAAAATCCAATATAATACATGTACAACACGAATCTTCATAAATTGACACAATTGGCTTAATTTACAGTAGAACTCCAATTATCCGAACTCCGACTATCCAAATCGCCGATTATCCGAATCACTTCCAGAAAAAAAATTTGTCTAAAAAAGTCCAAGTGCGCTATTATTCTTCCCCCCGCGAAGCCAGTGTTTGCGCGTTCGCTCACTATTGCGTGACCTGGCTGCCCGAAAACGGATGAAGACCGCAAAACATCTTACATTGACGGAGATGTTTAAAAAACAATGATTTTTATCTCCAAACTTGTACATAGTATATTTTATTTATATCTAAAACATGTGAAAATATCATGTTTCTTTCATTTAATTCAATAAATAAATAGTGCAATATCAACACGTAGCTTTTTTCTCTCCAATGGCAATTTAAAAAAAACTCCGAATATTTGATTATCCGAATGGGTCCCGGTCCCCATTAACTCGGATAGTTGGAGTTCTACTGTACAGTGATAGAGAAATAGATTAAAGAATTATCAAATAATGTCAATTTCCTCATTAATAAATTTTATTAATGAGGAAATTAAATTATTATAATTAATTAATAATAAATAATTAATTATTAATAATAAATCCTATTAATGAGGAAATTGACATTGTCCACTCTGACAAGTCATGTTCCTAGTATTAAACTTCTTTCTAAAATCCAATATAATACCTGTACGATTCAAATCTTCATAAATTGTGTGACACGATTGGCTGAATATATAAAAGTGGTAGTGAAATTGATTTTGATGTGGCATTATTTAGTTATGAAGAAATTTACATTGTCCATTATGACAAGCCATGTTCCTAGTAGGTCAACAATAACTAGAACCTAATTTTCAAAAGCATGAATCTAATAACATGAATATTACTTCACCAATTTTCTTTATCACTTGAATAGCTTCATGATCATTATTTCTCTTTGTCCAAATTAATTGTTTTTACATCATGAACTTTGAGTGTCCATACCTACTCAGTATCTGGGGCCCGTTTCACAAGGTTTTTACAAGGTAGGTTACAAGTCTTGTTGCCAACCATGGTTTTGGAGAACAGCTGATTACTAGCGTTTCACAAAAGCAGAATTGTAAACTTGTAGTTACAATGAATTTCTACAAGTTTACAAGTGATTTGCTTGTTACGAACAAGTGTTTCACAAAGATTTTCATTGTAGCCAACAATTTTTGTCAAAATTACTTGTTCGTAACTATGAAATTTCTACCGAGGTGGAAAGCTATGTAAAGGATTTACAAGTGATCATTAAAATGATTTTAAATATTCAATAAATATTTCTAATAATCAAAAATGCCCTATATCCCTCTAAAATTGATTATTTTGGAAATATATGCATCTGGAAATCAAATTTAATAATTTCCAAAATAGTTATTAATGTGTTATCTCATAGGTTATGTGTACTATATACACAGTATATATAGTATACATTATATATAGTACATCTACTATATATATACAGAGTACATATAGTGTGTAGGTTACAAATTCAGCAATAAATGAAGTAGGCTAGACTGTACAAAAAACATTATATTGCTTTCAAATATTTTCAAAGTAATTATTGAAAAGTACAAGTAACCTTTATAAAGGATGAAAAAGGAAATCATCATGAAAATAGGTTATGTTTACTATTGAAGTACTTGTAGACTTGTAAAATTGTAAACTTGTAGATCATAATTTTTTTGTGAAACGTGAGTACTTGTAAACTTGTAACTACAAGTACTTGTTCGTAACCATGGTTGGTAACAATACTTGTACCTTTGTGAAATAGGCCCCTGATATTTCCCCTTTTCTTATAATCACTAATATCATAGCCACCTCTAATACAAGGCCCTGGCCTACGATATTGCAACGTCGCAGTGTAGGCCTGGAATCTAATACATGATTGATAAAAAGATTTAAAAAATACCAGCTGATCTTTTTCACTAATCATGTATTAAGGTGCGCACAGATATACGCGCCGCGAACATGAGCAATTCACTTTTAATCAGCTGACTATATCTGTATTTTTACAGAAACGGTAAGATACAGTTATAAAAAGCTTGGCATCAGCTGATTAAAAGTGAATTGCTCATGTTCGCGGCGCATAAATCTGTACGCACCTTTAGATTCTAGGCGACTACTGCGACGTTGCAATATCGTAGGCCAGGGCCTTGTATTAAAGTTGGCTATGCTAATATCCATCATCCACGATTAGTTACTTCAAATTAGCATAAGTAGTTGTTTCTCTGACGATTTATCATTTCATACTCTAATAATATGATTTATCTATTTTTTCTCATGGAAAACCAGCGGAGAAATGAGCTTCTAGAATCTAGATCATCAAATGTGGAATTTGAAGATAACAAGAAGAAAAATTAAAGATACAGGTATAAGTTACACTAAATGAACGTATCAGTCTGAATAAAAAAGAAGAAAGTACAAAATGTTTATTTATTAATCTCACGATATCTAGAGGTGATGTTCAAAGAATGTAATTATTTAACAACAGCTACAGATTCTTGTTCACTAATATGCCATTTTTTCGTAACCATGGTAGGAATCATTTCCAGTTTTTCTATTCTTACTATTATCCTACCCATTTTAACTTTCCTTGCCTTCCATACCTACCTTGGTTTCCTTGCCTACCTTAGCCATTTCCTTGCCTACCATAGGTGAGGAAAGTATTGCTTATTGTATATATTTTCCATTTTTATCATTTGTCCTGGTTGTTTACCCACACTCATCAACATTGTTAAATTGTCATTTTCAATATTACAATCTATGGGACTTATAAGAGTTACTTTTATGAAAACAATGTTATAAAATTATGCTCCTACACTAGAGAAGTTGAGGAAAAACTGGTCCAAGACATTGTCAAAACCTATTTTGAAGTCGACAATTACCCGAAATTCGTTGTTAAACATGCAGTTGTCTGGCACAATAGGGAGAACTTTGAAGAGTAAGTACGCTTAATGACAATAGTTGACTGCTTTTTTACTTTCCTTGTCCTATTACCTTACGTAAGGAAAGTATTGCTTTAAAAAAAATTAAGGTACTCCAATTTCTAAATTTCTATAAATTTCAAGGTCCCCTGAATTCAAAAGTGGTTTTTGTGGATTGATCTGCATGAGTGTATGTATGTCTGTGTACACGATATCTCATCTCCCAATTAACGGAATGACTTGAAATTTGAATTTTAAGGTTCCTTCACTATAAGGATCCGACACGAACAATTTCGAATTTTAAAATAAGCTCGAAATTCGAGAAAATGTGATTATTCAAATGCAAACTTAATGATTCTATTGAATCATACACTGGAAGAGATAGCAGAATTGAATTGATCTCGTCAGCTGATCAATTTAAATAGTTTCAAAAACTCGACACTTACGCCGGCGACACACGAGGTGGTTTTCGCCGAAATTTACATAACGGCAAGGAAAGTTGTGTTAGTGCGCCACACCAGATTTTTGTTTGTTGCTATCCTATACTATTAAACGAGCAACTTCTGTTCATATGTTTGGATGTTTAGATGTTTATATGTTTGTATTTCACCGGATCTCGAAAACGGCTCTAACGATTCTCACGAAATTCAGAACATAGTAGGTTTATAATATAAAAATTCGATTGCACTAGGTTTCATCCCTGGGAAAACTCGCTAAATGACATTAAAAGGATAATTATTATTCATCCTTGGAAAAACAGCTTATAATAATTATTTCGTCGTCTGTTGGTGATTGAAGTGAGTGAGCGAGTTCATGTGTGTGGGACTGTGTCAAAATTATGACTCAGCAGTTGAACTTTTGTAATCATTCAATCAGGTACTTAGTGCCGGTTGCAAAAAAGACTGGTTATTTTCAATCCTGATTAATTCCAGTGGATCCATCTTCTTGAAATGGTCTTCTCTGATTTGGTTCACGTGAAGTTAATCAGGATTAAAATTTATCCGGCTTTTGTGCAACTGGGCCTTTGTGAGGAAAATTTTTATATTCCTCTGGGAATTAATCTCAATTTACTGTTATTAGATAGAACATTTTTGTATGAATGTTATTATAATTTCTTCTCTCGTAATAATTTTTTTTATGCTTTGGTACTCCAGAGCGAAGCTCGGTTCCCGATATTGGTTGATTATCATCACAATTCTTGAAAAATTATAATTTTTAATAAAAGTAGAGTGAAGGATCATGAGTAACGAGAAACCTTTATTATATCATGGTTGATGACCAATTTCTGCTAGAGTTGTCTATCATCACAGTTCTTGAAAATTGTTTATTTATAATATAGAGTTGGGCAGGGAGGTATGGATGATTTGAAATGACAGTTACACACTCATTTTTAAACGAAACTCAAATTTTTTTTTGTGTGTACCTTGGATGTTGCTTTTTTAATATATTTTGAATTTTAATAAAAATAAGCTCGAAATTCGAGAAAATTTAATTATTCAAATGCAAACTTAATGATTCTATTGAATCATACACTGGAAGAGATAGCAGAATAATTGATCTCGTCAGCTGATCAATTTAAATAGTTTCAAAAACTCGACACTTACGCCGGTGACACACGAGGTGGTTTTTGCCGAAATTTTCATAACGGCAAGGATAGTTGTGTGAGTGCGCCACACCAGATTTTTGTTTGTTACTATGATTGATTATCATCTCAATTCTTGAACAATTATAATTTTTAATAAACGTAGAGTGAAGGATCATGAGTAACGAGAAACCTTTATTATATCATGGTTGATGACCAATTTCTGCTAGGGTTGTTTATCATCACAGTTCTTGAAAATGATAATCTATTTATAATATAGGGTTGGGCAGGGAGGTATGGATGATTTGAAATGACAGTTACACACTCATTTTTAAACGAAACTCAAAATTTATTTTTTTAGTATGTACCTTGTTTTTTTTTTCATTATAAAAATTAAAGAGGAAAAAATTGAAACATTGATTATGTACAAAAAATAGCATCTGTTAAATGCCGTCCGTTTTTGTCCATACACTCCTGTAGACGTTGTGAAAAGTTATCCATAATCCTCTGAAGCATTGCACGTGGTGCCGCTTGAATTTATTTTGTTATCTTTTCACTCAGGGCTTCAAAGGTTCGTGGTTTGTTCATGTATACACGTGCATTTAGGACGTGAGGCTAGGTAGACCCATAAAAAATAGTCACAAGGTTACAGGTCCGGTGACCGAGGAGGCCCCTCCACATCTCCACGCAACGAACTGAGGCGTCCAGGGAAGGTCTGCCTTAGAAATTCCATAGATGCTCTCAATGTATGGCATGTCGCCCCATCTTGTTGAAACCATACAGTATTGACGTTGATACGTCGTCTTCTCAATTGTGGCAGAAAAAATTCACGTATCATCGTTAGGTAACGATTCGTATCGATAGTGACGGTTTGACCGTTTTTTCGAAAAACGTAAGGGCTAATAATTAGTTTTATGGGGCTACCTAGAATCACGTGTATACATAAACAAACCACGAACCCTTGAAGCCCTGAGTGAAACAACACAAGAAATTCAAGCGGTACCACTTATGCAATGCTTCAGAGGAGTATGGACACTTCTCACAACGTCTACAGGAGTGTATGGACAATAACGGACAGCATTTAACAGATGCTATTTTTCGTACTTGATCAATGTTTTAATTTTTTCCTCTTTCATTTTTATAATGGCAACATCCAAGGTACACACTAAAATAATAAATTTCGAGTCTCGTTTATAAATGAGTGTGTAACTGTTATTTAAAATCATCCATACCTCCCTGCCAAACCCTATATAATAAGGGAAAGAACTGGCCTATACACGTACGGGATTGGAAATTCACGAATGACGCATTATCACGTCCCAATTGATTAACTTGAAATTTTGCATATTGATACTTAATTTACCGAGGATGGTTTTAGGCCTATTTTAAATATTTTAAGATTTCAGTACGTCAAGTTTTCAGTTTGTTGATTTTTTAATTAGATTCTTGCCTGCTAGTTATTCCGAATAAAACTTTTCTATCGTGTTTCAGGTATGAAAAATCTTTACAGTTGCTGTCTAAAGTTATGGCTGACAACAAACCCGACCATGAGCATTTATTGGAATTGATCGATTGTGCTAGGATCAAATTTGAGCAGTGTCTGAGCTCTGAAAGTAACAGGTGAGTCTTCAGTCACAAATTGATTGTGAGTGATTTCTCATCAATCTACTAATAAGATAATATATTTATTGATAATTGTTACAAGGCTGCTGCCTATGGTAACATTTACAAAAATGGACAGTATAAAATTAAATGAAACTTGAAAAATAAATAATTATCTACAGTTCCGCATCAGTATTAATCAATTACAAATAATATTGAAGAAAATAATATTGTACATATTGAGCCATTAACACTATACTAGATCACATTAGCAAACTAAAGTTGTTATTTGCATTCATGTGGAATGTAACTTATCATGAAAGTATACCATGAAAAATTGAACTTAATAATAAAATACAATGAGGGTAGATGAAATAGGTAATAAATAAACTATGAAGGTGTCCTATTACAAAACATTGTGATGAGACTTTTTATAAAAAAGAGAAGTAATAATGAAACTGTGAATGAAATAGGAGTAATGAAATGAGAGCATCAACGCACCAAACCGGCCAATTATAATGACCTTATGCTAATGTATCATTCACTAATGATTACAGAAGCCTCGATTTGAACAAAAACGTACAGCATTTAATAGATGTTATTTTTCGTACATAATCAATGTTTTCATTTCCGCCTCTTGCGAAACATGGACGCTCTCCGAAAGAAGCCAGAGTCAGCTGCAGGCCCAAGAGATGAGGTAGTTGTGGAGGGTAGCGGGGAAAACAAGACGGGATAGGATAAGGAACCAAAACATCAGGGACAGCCTAAATTCCAAACCTCTGAAGCAAACGATTGAAGCCGCACAGTTGAGGTGGCTGGGACATGTGATGAGGATGTTGACTGACAGACTGCCAAGGAGGGTCTAGGAGTGCAAGGTTGTGGGAGAGGAAGACCGAGGAAGAGATGGGAGGATGGCGTTCGAAAGATGGCGGAAGAGAGAGGCGTGGAGTGGAGAGAAGTGAGGAGGAAGGCACAGGAAAGACAAGGATGGAGACAAGATTTCAGTACGTCTGACGTACGTCTTCAGTACGTCTAAGTTTTCAGTTTGTTAAATTGTTAATTATACCCTTGCGGAGCAACGGTTGCCTGCTAGCTCTTCTGAATAAAACTTTTCTATCATGTTTCAGGTATGAAAAATCTTTACAGTTGCTGTCTAAAGTTATGGCTGACAACAAACCCGACCATGAGCATTTATTGGAATTGATCGATTGTGCTAGGATCAAATTTGAGCAGTGTCTGAGCTCTGAAAGTAACAGGTGAGTCTTCAGTCACAAATTGATTGTGAGTGGTTGAGTTTTCTCATCAATCTACTAATCAGTTATTCCTAGCTAAGTTTGCGAAAGTAACATAATTATATTGGCAATGTCGTTAAAAAAGTGGAAAAATAGTATTCACATTGTAGTCCATAATGGATCGAGAAATTCACATTTGGAATATTGATGAGTTGCGTTGAAACTGAGGGTCATGCCATATGAAGCGTTTTTGCAGGCGTTGGCGTTCGAGATTGGATTGGCGTTCGAGAATAAGCTGATTATCAGCGAATCGGAGAGTCGCGAACCTGCCGACTCTAAAAACACCTGAAAAAACGCTTTGTATGGCTTGGCCCTAAATGTCTTGAGACATTCTTCCTCGGCTACTTATGACGCTGCTCTAATTATTACAGGGAATGTCTCAAGACATTTAGGGCCAAGCCATACGAAGCGTTTTTTCAGGTCAACATGAATTTTAGGTTTTCAGGTTTTTAGAATCAACATGAATAATATTTATCACAGTTATCTGAATCGTCACAACGTTGGTTCTAAAGTGAGGTTAAAGAAATGAGACGTGGCCGCCGAAAACAATGGATGGACAGGTAGAAGTTCTAGAGACCCTTCAGTGGAAGCCTATTTTTATTGAATTTCGATATTTTCGTGGTCTATTGTTAAGGTTTCCATTGCGAGGAATATATTGGTGGACCAGTGTGGTTGTGTGGTTACCTGAAGGCACTTTCAGCTGTAAACCAGTGGTAGCATATAGTGATTGGAATAAACACACACATTACTATCGAAGATAAGTACAAATTTAGTCAAACGTACGTGGTGTATAAGTAAAGTTTACATCGATTTTTGGACGTACATATTTGTTTGCCGTCCTTATAAATTATACGAGATTGAATGGGACTTGACAAACACATAATACACATCATAATTATGTTGTGTTCAATCTATATAAGTCATCACTATAATTCATCTTATTAAGCTGTGTTCAATCTAATAGAATTTGAGGGGTCAGAATACAAGGGGTCCAAGTGACATTTTTCATTTTTTTGAGTTAGCTACAGTAATCGATAGCTAAAAGTGGTAAAAATCTAGTATACAAGAGGTATAAGCGTAAGTCTTATCGGTGCTGACATCTGGTGTGAAATTTTTCAACTATATTTTCAAACAGCTGTTTATTTGATTAAACAAGGGGTCCAAGTGACTTGGATCACTACCTCCGTAAACATTATCACATGATTTTCTATTATTATTATTATCATTATTATTATTACATGATTACGGAGGTAGTGCTTGGATCCCTTGTTTATTAGCAACGGTTGCTCGTATCCTCCAAATTAAATTCAACCTTGATTAAACCATGTTACCAAGCAAAGATACCTCAAGAACCAATTAGCAAATCGGATAATATTGCAATGAGGTCATTAATCATTGTTCAATTGCTGGCAAATTTGATAGATTTATGTGTAGCTAGGCAATAGAGTTTTTTGTTTGGTAAACAAGGGGTACAAGTGATACTTCTTATCACTATTTAGCTGATAACTGAGAAAGGAAAGCAATTTGAGACAATGTCTTGTCATGAAACTGTACGTTTGATTTGGTAAAAGTATACTGAATAGGTGAATATCATTTCTATATTCATTTTATGAATGAAGAATTAATTAATGTAGGTAAACTTTAGACTCAATTTTCTCGAAACTAACAATATTTAACTTGGACCCCTTGTATTCTAACCCCTTCATTTGAAAGGACGCCAAAAAATCGCATCAATTAAATACGTTCAATAAGTATCGTATTGTATGAAACTCAAGTTAGTCTGTATACAACTTGTGAGGAAGTTTAGTTTCATAAAATGAACCATTGGGAATAATACAATAATAATTACAAGTACTTGAACACTAATTTACATTCAATAATAATTGCAGAAAATACAAGTAACAGATGTAAGTAAGGTGCAAAGTAATGAATAGATAAGTTGGTGCTACAAGCTAGAATTGCCTTTAAGAAAGCACACGGGGCCACTAATGGCTACTAATGAGAGTAATGAAGCGGAATCAGAGGACAATGAAGTATGCTAGTCGAGAGTTAGAGGATGCACCTTTTTGGAACAACAGCCCAGTGCACAGGTAGCGCGGCCCCGTCTCCTCTCTTTTACCCCTAAAGTGTAGCGAATGTAGGTTAAACATTGCATAATCAAAGCCTCTATTTATTAATTTTGTTTGAATTAAGCTAAATGAGCCCTAGACTTGGGCATCGATAGGAATGATGTATAAATGATAAGACGTCCTAGGTGAATATCCGAAACTGTGAGAAGTTTTTTTTTCTCAAACATGTAATTGATGAGTGTGTATGATGTTGGCCTATAAGCGGTCACCTCTTCAACTAAGTGCGACCATAGATAAATAATAGCGTAAGTAGATATCCCATGGTATAGGGCGTTTATGTCGCAACTTTTACTGTTATCTCAAGCCGATTACTGTCGATTATTATAGATTTTTACTGTTTTGGCCGGGTGAAATTGTATGAACGGCACAATATGAGAGACTGCCAGCGTCACATAGCTTTATGGGAAAGAACTACGTGGACTATCGGCTTTAGATAACAGAAAAAGTTACGGCATAAACACCCTATACCATGGGATATCTACTTATGCTATTGTTTCTCTATGGTGCGACTAAATTGAATAAGTTTTTTGAGTGAGTAGAGAATGATTGTATATATTTTCATCGACTCTCAAAAATCGATTTATTAGGAAATATATATATTTTAGGAAAGATGGTATATATTTTGATGTATGCGCTTGTTTCTTATTTTTTATAGCAAATAGAGAATAATACTATATTTTTTGATCAATTTGAAAAACTTCTAGTCAAAAAATCATACTTTTTATTGATGAAAAACGACTGTCTTAATAACAAGTCTAAATTTAACAGAGTCATTCAATTTTGTTTTATTTTTCAGATGTATCATGGCAAAAACACCAGACTATCTAATGAAATTTACAGCAGCTAACGTATATGCTGGAATCGTATTCAACAACATCAATGTATTAAAAAAGGACAAAACTGATAACAGAAGGATGGGCCAAGCAGTTGCATTTTTGGAAAAGTTGTTAGAAGAAAAACATTTCCTATCCAAAAAGAGAGGTCAAGTTTACGATGCTTTGATAAGAATTTATCGCCAAAGAAAGGATTTCTCAAAGGTATTTTTTATAACTTATTAAGTATAATTTAATTAATATCTCAAAAAGATTTGCTCCAATTTACTGCGTTCCTCGACTCTCAAAATCGATCAATTAGGAAACTATTGGTAATAGAAGTAACGATTCTGCAGTTCTGCTCTTCTCTTACCATATCGCCTTGATATTATAGTTATTCAATGTCATTGTATGGTTTCGGAAGTGAATGTGATTTTTTATTCGTTGTTGGTTATCCATCTTGTTTTTACTGGAATTATTACTATTGTATTCTTATATAACTTCTTAGTGAAAAAACACTCACATTCCTTGGTGTGGCGACGCGTTTCGTGCTGGTGTTGCACATTCTCAAGCCAAACAGAAACTAAAGTATTTATGGTTATGAGGTAACCATATTTATGGTTATGTATTTGGTCAGGGTGGATGTGGAGGGGAGTTTTGGCAGTTGATGGAGGAGGATTTAAATGAGTTTATCGAAAAAAAACCCTGTGTCCCCACGCCCCACGCAACACCCCTCAGCAACAATACAAAAGACCAGGGGTTTATAAACTAAATTGTAAAATTGTGCAGATTGTAGCAAATCTTACATAGGGGAAAAAAGCCAGAAATTCCAATAGATTCAAAGAACACACAAGAGCCATTACCCACCCTTCCTCCCATTTTACCTTTGCAGGACACATTATCTCCACTGACCACACACACCCTGACATAAACAACAACATTGAAATACTCCACTATTCCCACAAAAACAGAAAATTAGATGTACTGGAACAGTTTAAAATATACAAGTACACCAAACAACAGCCAAACAATATTCTCAATGACCAAATCAACTTTTCCTCCCACACCCTGATTGACAAACTCATTTTTTTATCATTTCACTGTGCAAAAATAACCCTCTCTGTGCCGGTTGCACAAAAGCCGGTTAAAATATAACCGTGATTAATTCCACGAGAACTAATAAGAGAAGCCGTCTTTTTAAGAACGCCTTCTCTGATTGGTTCTCGTGAAATTAATCACGATTAAAATTTCACCGGCTTTTGTGCAACCGGGCCTATTTGTAGAAAATCTAAAAAAGCTTTTCAGTTTTTGTTGACATTCAATAAAGTCAATCACTGGCTATCTCCTTTACAGAGATAATCTTCTACTACATTACTGATTCAAAATAAAATTAATTTGCCATGAAAAACAATTTTTACAAATAATGAAAGGAAGTAAATTATATGATGATGAATATGAAGTTAAGAAATAAATAATAATACTCAAATTTTATAGTTTTCAAAATAGCTTGGCATCACCAGCAAAAGGATAAACCTAGCCCGCTAGTGACAGTAATCCAATAATATTATCGAATCCAATTTCAATTTAGTATATTTTCAAAGCATTTAAAGCTCTATTGATACTAGTAGTTATGTGAACAGTAGACCTCACGCAGTATTCTCATCCACAAGTACCTGATTGAAACTATAGACCTTATGGAAATACAGCAATAGACTGGCTTCTCCACACATCTGTGTAATCACTTGTCAGCTGATTTATGATGAATAATTCTATAGCCTAGTCTGATTTTTACTCTAATATTGGCGTATGAAGGAGGCTCCTTTTTCCTTTTATATTATCCTTGAAATGCAAAATTTCCAAAAACCTTGTATATACGTCGACGCGCAATTAAAAAAGGAACATAGGCTACCTGTCAAATTTCATGAGAATCTATTATCGTGTTTCGCCGTAAATGCGCAACATATAAACATATAAACATTTTAACATTAAGAGAAATGCCAAACCGTCGACTTAAATCTTAGACCTCACTTCGCTCGGTCAATTATTTCAAAATCTCTATGACACCGTATTCATCATCAAGTCAGATGTAACTGAGCCTCGGTATATAATTATTCTGATTTAAGTTATTTGAGTAGCATGATTTTTTATCATGATAAATTCTACCTAATTTTCTCTCATTTTCAGGCTCTTTCCACATTCCAAAAAGCAGGAGAGGATGAATTAATTTCGCATGTAATTCAGTTCACTCTACTGGCTCAAATGAAGCCATTGTTGACACAGAAGGCAGTACCTGAACAAATCAAATCAAAGCTTTCAGCTGTTTATCATATTCAACAAATTTTGTTCAATTGTAACAGTATTGAGACAATGACTGTATCTGCTAAATCGACCCCAAGGTATGCTTATTTATTAAGTTTTAACTCTGGAATGACGACTTGCATACTATAATAGTTGTGATAAATATGAAATATTTACTCAGTGACTGGAGCATGCTTTCGAATCGTATATGGGGTTTACTGTCAATAGTGGCCTAGGCTGTCACTTCCCAAGGATAGTATATAGCTATCATATATTTACTAGCTATATATGGAATATATGTTCATATTTGTAACGAGTAACTCGTTCACTCACAAGCTAAACCTCAACGCAGTTCTCTTCTCCAGTTCTCGAAAACTCATATCAATGTTAAATCCATGCCATTTCATATTGAATTATTTGATGAATTGACAATGATTATAGATTCAGTGAAATTTTTATGAATTTCATATATTAAACACTACATAAATTTCATTTCTCCATATAATAGTCTATATAGGTACTATTCTTTGTCACTTCCGGTGTCTTCCACAGTTTCTGTTGGGATATAAGTATGTTTATTGTTCAGCTCTTATTTTCGTGCCATCTCTATCTGTCTATTCATTTAATATATGAAATATTAAACACTACATAAATTTCAATTCTCCATATAATAGTCTATATAGATACTTTTCTTTGTCACTTCCGGTGTCTTCCACAGTTTCTGTTGGGATATAAGTATGTTTATTGTTCAGCTCTTATTTTCGTGCCATCTCTATCTGTCTATTCATTTAATATATGAAATATTAAACACTACATAAATTTCAATTCTCCATATAATAGTCTATATAGATACTTTTCTTTGTCACTTCCGGTGTCTTCCACAGTTTCTGTTGGGATATAAGTATGTTTATTGTTCAGCTCTTATTTTCGTGCCATCTATAACTGTCTATTCATTTATTTATTTGAAATACATACAAGATGAGTTTTAAGCCTTGTAGAATCTCTTTATAAAAAAAATATCTATTGGCAAACATAATTACGAACTTTAAATAATCCAATATACATTTGAATTAGAACTTGAAGATAATTACGGAGTACCTTTCGCTATGATGGTCTGAGCTGTAGGCTACTGAAGAAAAGGCATCATCACTTGTGGGAACAGAGAGCTGTGACGCCTACTGGAATACTACCTATAAGTAGATGACTGTTGCAGGCTCTCACGATATAACTTACATTTATATGAAGGCTCTCAGAAACCCAATGAAGAACCTAATTTGTTTTATCCATTCACGATGCAAGTGACACTGATGCAATAACATTGTTAGATAGAATAATAAGGCAATCCTTGTGCTATGTTTCTTCCAAATTTAGATGATGACACAGTCCAAGATAAGGTTAGTTTTTCACGTACAATTCATGTACAATGTTGGTTCAAAATAAACCTGGAAACTATAATTTTGAATTAAAATGGCTTAAAATTGATATATTGATATTGAGTCTTTATTGATTCATACAACAAGTACATCATCAAAAATGATAGGGAGAGAAAAAAGGTAACTTTGTGCTATTCCTCTCCCAAACCTGTTATAGAATGAATTGTATATATATTATATAAACTCATGTTATTTTAATTATCCACTGCTACTGCTGTATATTACTTAAAGTTAATTACCCTGATCTACTTTCAGCCTACTTCATTTTATTAATCAATAATTTGATCTTATCTACCTATATAATTATTTTACTCTATCAATTTTCTGTTTTTTTCTCCTAAATATTTAAATTAATTAAAACTTTCACAATATTTCCATTAATAAATAAATCCTTAGTTTAATTAATTAAATTAACGTTTTGGTAGAGAGTTAGTGGGGAGGATATTTTTAATATTCTTTCCGAAGAATGGACATTTATATGTCCAAAGCTCCGCCAATTTATGTAGATGCATAACAATATAATATCTATAGTTATTATATTACAAATTACTTTTTCATATATACAGTTCAATAATTATTTTCTTAGTCTATATTATGTAAATTCATCTATAATTTTGCTGTATTGTAAGCTATTGTATATAAGTGTATAAGCCAGTATATTGTAATCTACATAAATAAAGTACTCAATCAATCAATCAATCAAAAAATTTAGATAAGGTTACTGGTACACATAGTCCGAAATAGGTTAAGTCGTGTAGTTGTTCACAAAATGTTCAGCTCTTAATTATTTTCACAAAGTAGATTTTTATATTTAGATGCTTCAAAACCAAACATAGAAGAAAAATTTCACATTATTATCACTAAAATAGGAAATATTCACATATCAAAGAAATAATTAAAAATATAAATATATTAGAAATATTTCACTCAATTACCACTAGAAACGATATAATATTGAGTTATTTGAGGAAATTTGAAACCATGGAAGAAACTCAAACATCTAAACATAGATTGAGCATTAACTTATTCAGTTTTCATTGTTTATATTGTTGATTTACGTCGTTATTACGTAGTTTCTTACAAAAATTTAACATTTCACAGTGACAAACCAAATAGGAAAAAGGTATACGTTACCGAAACTGAGGACTGTACGTTGTACCAGTCTGTTGAAGAGTTAGTTGTAAATCACTTCAAGAAGGATGGTTGGTATGGTAAGTTCAGTTATCTTCCAAACTTAAATTGAATAACCTGATTCTAAAATGAAAGTAGGCTAATAATAATGGTAATGATTTATTTTTATAATTGCATTGTTTTAGTTACATGGTCCTCTGCCTAAAGGATGCATCAAAGGACATTGTAGCTTAAAATTGAATTTATCTTTGTTCACTTTTCAATTGTTTATCTCATTTACGTCGTTATTACATGATTTATTACAAAAATTTAACATTTCACAGTGATAAACTAAATAGGAAAAAGGTATACGTTAACATCCACATCCACATGTGGATATACATTACATCCACAATCCAGAATGTGGATATTCAAAACGTTGGAGGATCTGTTCTTGGCCAAAATACTGAATAAATACTAATTCTTGGTTGTGGATGTCCAAATCAGTTTCGAAGTGTCAAACTTCGAATTAAACTGTTTTAACAGTCAGCTATGTTATGGTATCGGTTATGCAACCCTGTAATATAAGCTTGGAAAAATTGATTATTGAATAAAGGTAGAAAAATACTAATTTAATATTAAGGGAGTATCACATTGAATGCGTATATGTGCAAGTGCACGCGTGGTCATGCATGAGCCGAAAAACAAAATTTGAGAAATGCCTTTGAAACTTGCCATTGAATGCCATTGATACGTAACTTGAACGCATCCAGCAAGTGCACGCGTTCAGTGTGAGTGGTCCTATTGCTCTTTCCAGGTTTTGTTTCTCATCTGCAAGCTTGGTCATACATAACCAAGCTTGCACTTGCTCATAAACACATTCAATATGATACTACTAGTTGAAGTTGGTTCAGCAAGCGTTCAGTGAGTGTTCCCATTGCTTGAAGTTGGTTAAGAAAACTTTCTCAGATATTCTGTTTCTGAAAGGAATGTGCTATTCTATCCCTTTTAGCTACTCTTTGAAATTCATTAATTGTTCTCAATTTGATTTTGAAAATAATTTTTCATTTTGTCAACAAACTTCTATTTTTATCAGTGCTAATAATTTGCAGGTGTGCATGATGAAGGAAGTCTTTTGAAAAACATAATTTTCGCATGTTTCTGGGATATCATCTTTAGCAGTCCCACTCTTGAAAACGATGAAATGAGTGTTTTTGTGAGCAAATGCCAAATGAGGCCCTTGGATTGGGGAAGCCGACAATTCTATTTAAGAAGACAGTCTGCTATAAAGGTAGCCTTTTATGCCCACATATTATTTCTGGTCTATTTGATATATCTCAAGACATA
This sequence comes from Nilaparvata lugens, assembly GCF_014356525.2. Lineage (NCBI taxonomy): Eukaryota > Metazoa > Arthropoda > Insecta > Hemiptera > Delphacidae > Nilaparvata > Nilaparvata lugens. The sequence goes on from NC_052505.1 coordinate 90,555,981, forward strand.
TGAATTATATTACTGAATTGGAAGGTTTTATTAGAAATTACAGTTAACAAACTGCTGGAATATTATTACTGTAGCCTATAATAATTATTTTAAATATCAAATGAAAGCTATATAAATAGAACTAAGGACTAAGGACTTCTGCTACTGCGAATATTGACCGAACAACTAAAGAGCAGAAGGACACAATTTTTGGACATTTTGATTATTTTAAATTCCTTCTGCTATTTAGTTCTTCGGTCAATATTCGCAGTAGCAGAAGCCCCTAGCTCTATTTCCTTAGTCCTTAGTCCTTATATCCTTAGTCCTTAGTCCTATAGCTCTCATTGGATGTTTGAATTAATTATTATGCACTAACATATTATTGAGTTTCAAGTTTCTGGTTATAAAGAATAGGTTAATTTAAACGCGCATTCGGAAAATATGAGATTTCGGATTCTAACTGAAGAAGAAAGAGACTTAATATTATTTCTAAATTGGTTTCAACTCATTTCGTGACTATCCAAGAATTATTTCTTGTGCATATTTTCCTGTTAAATGTGTTCTTTCATGTGTGATGGCGTATTTTATAAAAGTGGGGAATATCAAAAATTATTAAATTAAATACTACAGAGAACGTAGAACTAACACCAAAGATTCTAATAGTATAAAAAAATAATTACCAAAGATAAAATAGAATTTAAATTAATAATTATTGATTATTTTTATTAAATTTATATAAAATATCGGGGGCACCGAGCTTCGCTCGTTATTTTTATTTATTGCTAAACAGAACACAATTCTCTAAAATGATCGAGTTCATAATTATTTCACAGCTGGCTATATGTCATCTTATGAATTTCGGGGATGCGATATTTTGATTTTTCACATGCTCACTCACTTTTTTACTATCCACAGCTGTTTCAGCCAAGGCTGAATTATCCTTTTAATGTCGTTCAGCGAGTTTTCCCAAGGATGAGATCTAGTGCAATTTCGTGAAAATCGTTAGAGCCGTTTTCGAGATCCATTAAACATAAATAACCAGATATATAAATACAGAAATTGCTCGCTTAATATAATAGGATAGATAATATTTAAATAATTGCAATATCTCAGTAATTTCTATCTGTAGAATGAAATTTATCCCAGTCTTGTTCAAAGAGATTATACAAGATATTTTATACATCATAAGTAATTACCAATAATTTTTCTATAATATTGTTATCAATGGCCTTTGAAATATTCACTCGAATACGATGAAAATGTATAATTGAATTAGTTGATGATCGATTGCTTTTTTTTTCAGCAAAGATTGAAAGAGATAGAAACATCAGATTGGAGTGGAGTCAATGCCAGAGTTGTGAAATGCTTTACAAACCATGGCGGTGAATCGTTCAATAAAAGTATTTGGAAATGGATAAAATCTGAGAACCTGATGAATATTGAGGTGAGTGGTCTTTATTTTCTCTTGTAAGCCTTAGTTCAATGATAAACTTTTTATTAGATTCAGAGCTGCTAATTTTTTTCAAATGAATTTATTTATTCGTCTAAATCAAAATATAAAAAAGCTTCACAAAAAATAAATATAAGCTACTGCACTCAACTAAAATATATAACTTACATAACAATTAAGGAGCTGTTAATTTATTCAATTAGAAATGATAACGAAATGATATCCTTATTCTTAATATTATAGATAATTATTATTGAAAGAAGATTTGATTTATGCTCTCATGAGTACAGTAGGTGAGGCAAAAACACCGGCAAAAGGAAGATTTCTTGTGCGCAAGTGTGAGATTATCAGATTATCAGTTTTGACGGTGTACATAGAACCATAGAGAAATAATAGCGTAAGTAGATATCCCATGGTATAGGGCTTTTATGTCGCAACTTTTACTGTTATCTCAAGCCGATTACTGTTGATTATTGTCGATTTTTACTGTTTTGTTGGGGTGAGAGTGTATGAACGGCACAATATGAGAGACTACCAGTGTCACACAGCTTCACGGGAAAGAATTACATGAACTATCGGCTTGAGATAACAGTAAAAGTTGCGACATAAACGCCCTATACCATGGGATATCTACTCATGCTATTGTTTCTCTATGATAGAACTCAATGAAGGAGGATATGAAATGCAGCTTTAGTAAGGTCCACGTTATAATGACAGTTTTTGATTAACATTGGTGTTTCCATCCTTCTCTATGATTCGGAAAAGCTGACAACACTATCCTTTTCTAGCTCCTTAACGTTGTCATATAGTTTTTAACAATGTAGAAAATATTATTAACTAACAAAATATTTTATCTCAATTATGAAAATGTATTATTAAATCATGGAGAAATATTTTTCTTTGCGAATAGAATATAATTGATTATTTTAAACAAGAATGAACAGTTGATATTAAATCAGATATACCGGTATCAGCTATCCTGTATAGAGAATCGGCAACGCTGTTCTCCTATCTTTCCCCACTGCCATTGTAACGTGGACCTCACTATAGAAGCTGGTCATAGAAGTAGTAGCAAACCAAATTTGAATTCTTTAATGCTAAACTCAAAAGCGCTCAACCACTACCACCTAAATTTGTAAATCTAGATGGCAGTGGCTCAACATATAAACTTATATCTACGTAACCAGCTCTTATTAACAAAACAATATCGGGGCACCGATTCATTTATTGATAAACAGAACACAATTCATTAAAATGATTGAGGAAGTACTAACAGGCACAGCCCAAAACTGTTTCTTCCCCGAATTTTGATTTATACACGATAAATAGTTCAAAAAATAGGTCATGTTCCATGCTCTTGAATTCAGGTCCAATTTTCAGTCCAAACATTTGAAAACAGAAAAGTTCAAATTTAGATTGTTTACAGACTAAATTGAATTACAAAATAACACTCACTAATCACTTGAAATTGTAAAATAATGATATACTTTGAAAATTATGATGAATTTGAAAACATTGCGAAAATATGTTTTTATTTTGAATATGATTTTTTTTCATTAATTTATGAATAATTTAATTTGACCTTTCAAACCATTAAGGTTTGTTCATCTTTCAGGTCATGTTTATATTTTACAGCTGGCTATTCGTCAGCTTATGAATTTCGGGGATGAGATATTTTGATTTTCCACAGACGCACTCGCTCACTCACTTCCATCATCCACAGACGACGAAAGTCTCAGCTGTTTTTCCAAGGATGAATTATCCTTTTGATGTCGTTCAGCGAGTTTTCCTAGGGATGAGACCTAGTGCAATCGAATCTTTATATTATAAACCTACTATGTTCCAAATTTCGTGAGAATCGTTAGAGCCGTTTTCGAAATCCGGTGAAATACAAATATATAAACATTTAAACATATGAACATCTATATGATAATTCAGTACATTACATATGATAATTAGTATTACAATATTATAGTAGTTTGAGAATTATTCGCTCTTACTCTCAGGTATTTAGTTTAGATCAATAATGCAGTGTTATTTTATTTTGTTAAAGGCATTCCTGATGTGTTTATCAACAAAATTTATTGCATCAGTAGCAGAATGGCTTCTTAAAGACTTTGGAACATATTCATCAGGATTCCCTGACTGTACATTGTGGCACAGGACTAATAAACAGGTATTACTATACTCAAAAACAATACATTATTTGCTCGTATTCATCACACAAAACATGTCAGGATAGTGATTTTATTGCCTTTCTAACAAAATTGTCAAAATTGACAACTTACACAAAAGTACCGCAGACTTAAGCCCAAAACGGTTTCAATATTCTAATTTATACAACAGTCTAAATAATGTAGGTAGCCATTTATAATAAATTATGAAGGTAGCCATTCACTGTACAATACATTTTAAGAATCATTCTTCTATATTACTTATAGTTATTATACAAATTATGTCAGAGAAAATTACTTATTTAAAAAAAATCCCGTGCTTTGAATTGGTCGTGCAGAGGGGCAGGAGGGGGTGTATCTGGAGGAGGAAGTTGTCAAATTTATCCTCCCTCAAGTAAATAGCCATCATGCTCCGGTCTAGAGAGCAGCGGGCCTTCACAGTTAAGAGCTTCTTTTCTAATGGTCGATCACCTTCCGCGCTCGATTTGAAATTCCTCCCCACAGACTCGTTCCTGGCCATAATTCGATTCTGTCGAGGGTCAACTTATTTCAGGAGTGTTGAAGTGTCGCTAAACCCAGAAATGGACTCAAACGAACCATCAGAACTGCAGAAAATATTGAAAGAGTGAGGCAGTCAGTTGTGCGTTCTCCCCGGCGGTCGGCTTACAAACACACAGCTGCTATGGCAATTTCTGACTCCACTGTTCGACGAATTTTCCATGAAGACCTTCGACTTCATCTCTATAAATTGGCTGTTGTTCAAGAATTGACTGAACGCGATTTTGTTGCCCGTCAAAATGCATGTGATATGCTGATTGACAGCCTGCCTGAAGACGCGGTCATTTGACAAGGCTCATTTCCACATGCGGTTCCTCAATGCGATTTTTTTGTGTGTTTATTTGAAATCTCTGTTTTATGTCGATCGACCACAGACCATAGGACATCTCAAGAACAACAAACAACATTCGTGACGCCGTTGCCAACATACTGATTGATATACTGCAACGAAATTTCAAAAAATCGACTTTATCAGTGTATGCGCAATGGAGGTCGCCATTGATCTGATGTCATTTTCAATACTGCATGAAAAAAAATTGAAAAATTGTATTCTCATATAAAAAAATATTGAAACAATATGTAAAGTACTTTTGTTTTATTGACCTTTCAAATAAGTAAGTTTCTCTGGCGCATCTTGTATATGCTAATTTATGTAATTCTGAAGGTTGACTGCTATTCTTTCAATTTTGTCCCCTCTATTTGCAATATGTTGCAAAATGCCGTATGAAACTTGATACTAGTATAAATGTACTCCAATGGATAACATTTTGCAGATGTTCAACTGTATTAACAAATATATAATTTTTTACTTGTACAGTAAATGAAGGAAGGCGTACAGATCGGTGGTGAAACCAGCTATGTTGTATGGCGCCGAAACCTGGTCTGTTTGAAAGAGGCAAGAACATAAAATAAAAGTGGCTGAGATGATAATGCTGAGATGGATGTTTGGGGTCACACATAGCCCTATTTTATTATTTTGTGATTTGTCTACTCAGCCTAGTCTATGCAGGTTATTGAATTGGAGTCTGAGCAAAACCATAGCCACCTCTAATACAAGGCCCCGGCCTACGATATTGCAACGTCGCAATATAAAAAGATCAGCTGGTATTTTTTTAAATCTTTTTCACCAATCATGTATGAGATTCTAGGCCTACGCTGCGACGTTGCAATATCGTAGGCCGGGGCCTTCCTTGTATTAAGAGGTGGCTATGGCAAAACCCTTTAATCTTTGAACAGGTGACTTGACAAACAGGTGAAAGGTGATAATAAAACTGCATTGACACTGAAAATCCAGAAAATTGTATCCAGAAAATAAACGTTTTACCTCAACTGATAAGTTTATATTATTTGAGTGCTACATTTTCTGTTTTTATTTTGTTTATGAAATAATACATACAACAGAATACATAATACAATATCGATTTTGTTTCAGTGCATTTTTGTAGAAGTGAAAAGTCCTTCGGACACTCTGGCCAAACACCAGGAGTTCTGGTTGACAAAAATTGAGGAATTTGGAGGGAATTCACGTATTTGCCATGTGAGAGGTGGGTTAACAGAAAATCCTTCACTTATGTTATTAATATGTTATATTTTCACAACTTATTAATTTTTTTGCTGAGAATCATGCCCACATAAGCTCTCTAGGCTTATGAGTGGCTAATGTTGAATTTATACCATAATGGTTCTCTTCTGTAAATATTACCAACTTATAAGACTTGAAGGAGAACATCAATGCACCACTTTAATTTACTCGAAAATTAATTCATATTACAGAACCAGGTTTCTTGGTAACACCTACCACATCTTCAGCTGAACTAATGTGTTTGTTATTGTTGTTTTTGTTGTTATTGTTTGTTTTATTGTTATTGTTAGCTGATTTAGTTCAGCTAAAGATGAACTGATGATTAGTCCATGCATCTGTCAAACGTCGTGTTTCTATAGGATGTCCACAGTAACAACATTCAATGTATTATTAGATCCAATCTGTTTTAATAGTTTCTAGTCTTTTTTGGTTTCGATTCATTCAAGTTAGCTTTTCATTGATTCCTAGCAAATACCAAGATCTGTTAGTTATTTTTTTGTAGTATGTTTTATTCTTCTATTTCCAGAGATTGCATCATGTTCTGCAAGATTAAACTCATAACACGCCAAATTCACGGAATCCTCTACAAATTTCCCAAAAACTGAAACCAATATAGTCTATATTTACTGAATTTAGTGATAGAGTTTTTGGCTATGTAAGTTCTATATTCCTAGAAAGGCATAGTAATTATGTATTATGCAAATGTGTTGTGCAATAAGGTTTGCTACCATATCCTTATCAATCAATAATTATGGGAAAATTCTCCCTATTATTAAGAAATGAATGGATTTGTGCTAAAATACGCTTTGTTAAGGAGATGAGGGTGTGTATTATGAATGAATTCTTACATTTTTTATCTGGAATGCCATTATCCCAATTTATAGGCTACCCCACAGGAAACTGAAATTTTACCATAGATCAATTACCGTATTAAAATTAATTCCACTATATTGGAATGAATAAATTCGGTATCGTAACCAATCGATTTCAATATTTGATTACATTTCACTTTCAATATTTTAAATATTCGTTATTTGATTTGCGTGTAGGATAATTATTTTCAATATTAGGTAGATATTTCATTTTCTCAATTTTAGGTACATATTTTCAATATTTGGTATTTGATTCGCATGTAGGATTCGAGTAGTGCTTTTTCAGTGTTATCGTACATTGAAGAAGAAATGAATATAACAAGGTTACCTTTAAAAACAATATAAAAACTTTTAGTACCCTTTTATTAATATCTTTAAAATATTTAAAGATACACGGTTACCTTTTTATGAAAATGATTCGTAAATTCTTGATGAGAATGAAGATTCTCATTGTTAAAAAATCAATAATTAAAAAGATAGAGCTCATGAGGCACTGTTTTTGTCATGTTACCAGATTATGTTTGAAATATTCTATGAACTTTAATGACTCCCAAATTTAAATGCATGCTAAAGTTTCTGTAATTTATTTATAGTTCAGGTTCAATCACTTGAATGCTCTATCATCATCATCATCATCATCATCATCATCAGTGTTTTGCCCTAGGGCAGATCCATACATGATTTCTCCTTCTCCACTCTTCTCTGTCTTGTGCGATTCTCTTCAGCATGAATGAAGAATTTTCCCTCCTCCCTGACATCATCCCCCATCTTCACTCTCCTCCACCCCTGCACCCTCCCTCACTCCCAGCACAGCCCCTTCCATTGCCGTCACAAGGAGGTCGCTATGCCTCAGCAATATGTCCTAACAGCAAGGCTTTTGTTCTGACGCCGACATACGTTGTTGTTACAATTTGTTTGGTTATTGAAATTTCATCTAACAATGGCTACTCCTGCAGCTGTTCCCAAACCCAAGTCTGAAATGACTCGTGAAGAGTTGGAAAAATTTGAAGAACATCAATTTAACACCGGACCGTTATCCATCCTTATTAATGCGGTCAAGAATAATACACAGGTGCTGATCAACTGTCGCAGCAAGCATGTCCCAGCAAGCTCCGCATCCGTATCCCTATCACTGCCATAATACTCCATAAGAGTATAAGATAATATGACTTTTCCAAACTTATGTTTCGTTTTAAAAATTATATTGCTGACTCCAGCTAAAAAGTATTTCTATTCTACGAGTATAATCTATTTTCCAATTCAATTTATGAAAGCAATTCATTTAGAAGTATTAGGACTTATAATTCTTTAGAAATTTAGATGAATGCCAATTATTGCGCTTGAAATATTTTTTTATAAATTATTTTAAATATTGAGGTATGAGAAATATCGTACAGTACTTATAATTTTGCTAAAGCTCTGTATTTTTACATGATTGTCTTACATTAAGTGAGAACGTATTTTTATTGTGATTTATTATAGAAGACTTTGAAAATTCTAAATTTCAGTATTTATAAACTACTTTTTATGAAGACTTTAATAAAAAAGTATATTGTTTGAAAACGTAGACTAGATTTTATAGCATCACAAACCTCTTTATCATCTATTAAATCTTTCTGTATGATTTTATTAAAGTTTTTAAAATAGAAGTTATCAATTTTTTGTGATAAAATCCAACTTAATAACATTTGTAAAATCATGTCTTTGAGTGCGTTATTAAAGTATTCCTTATATTTTATATTATTTTAGGAGAAATATAGTACTGTAGCTTGCAACTTAGTTTATAGTTTTCAAAAACAAAATTATCTAATGTTTGTGATAAAATCCAACTTAATAAAATTTGTAAAATCATGTCTTTGAGTGCGTTATTAAAGTATTCCTTATTAGCATGACCTATTCCACCCTCTAGGTTTCCTAATAATTGCGAAGTATTGCTACAACGCGGACTAGCTACAGTCGGATATGGGTCGGGGTCAGTAGCCGTACTGACTGGTGGAGATACCGGACCTACACTTCTCCCTCTATCCTGATTCTTTACCCTCTGCTTCTTTCGCGAGATTTTTAATTTCAGGGGAAGAGTGTTTGTCCGTGCCGTTGCTGGCTGATTCGGCCCTCGGCCTTTGGAATACAGAGTGGGTGTTAAGGGAGATTAAGATAACCCTATACAAGGAGACGGATCTGACTATCAGATCCCTACCAATAATTCTATTTATAAAGGTAGTACGCAATCTGAACCAACTGCGAATTGACGGCGAGCAAGCTGTACCTGCAAGCCCGGGATGTGGTTTTTCTATGGGGTTTAAGGTGAGGGCTATGGAGTAACGGTATGGCGGAACTATGGAGTTATTAGTAGTATTTGAGATGTGGTTAAATAGGGCACGGTATAGGGTGTAAGCTATAGAGAATAGGGTGCAGGGTATGAGGTATACGGTATAGGGTATAGGGAACAGAGAATCAATAATAAGATTATTATTCTCTACAGCAAATAAATATCTGCTCAATAATCCGCAATCTGAGAATTGCGCTCTAGCTCTCAGCAAGCTGGACCTGCTATCTAAATACAGTATATCAATTTCAATTATGTGGTAATTAAAGTTTAGAGGATAAGGTTTCGGGTGTCGGATTTCTGAATCGCGAGCCTGCAGCTGCGAAAGGATTTTCAGCAATTCTGAAACTGCTAAACAGGATTTCCGCGCTAATCTGATGACTGCGCGCCGGTTATTAAGGGCCAATCTGTGACTGCCCTTAAGGGCACTCTCAATCGTCCGAAACGCTTTTAAATTAATAGTCAGTATGTCGACTATTATGAGAGGATAGAAAAGATTTTTCACAGACACGGTCTGTAGAATAATATCGGGAAGACAACAGTCTGTCGTTGTCAGGTTAGGAAAGGATTTTTCCAGGATTTTCCACAAGGAAAGTATCGAGTCAGAGACTCCTAATTCAGGAAAAGATTTCAATAGACTTTTCCAAGTAATTGCCAGTCTAAGGACTACCACAAGATCGATCTCTAATTTGCAACTGAGATCATGGAAAATTCGTGAATTTTCCACAGGTAAAGCCAGCAAATAATATTTGCTATTAAAGAAGACAGGTTTCTAAGAATTTTAGAAAGATTCGCGGGTCTGAAAACCCGCGACTAGGACGATCTCGAATCTGGAACTGAGATCAGGAAGGATTTTAACACAGGAAGAATTAAGAGAAAGAAAGAGAAAGGATGCCGCAGTCTAGAAACTTCGGCGAGGAAGTCCTCAGCTGTACCTGAGAGCTAGAAGGATTTTAGAATAGGGAAAGTGAAGAGAAGAAAGAGAAAGGACGTCGCAGTCTACCAACTTCGACAAGGACGAACTCAAGCTGTACCTGAGTTCTCTAGGAAATGATTGGAATTTTCCTACTTGGAATTACAGCAAGTCAGAAACTGCTAAGCGAATTTAAAATACAGGGCCACTCTATAGTATGAAAACTAAGCAAGGAAATTTACCATAAATGATAATAATCTCTCTACAAGGATAAAATTAATTGAGAAAAACTATTCTTAAAAAGGACAGGGATTTCCCTACAAGAATAAAAATTCATTGAGAAAAACTATTCTTAAAAAGGACAGGGATTTCCCTACAAGAATAAAAACTCAATGGAGAAAAATTACTCTTTAAACTAAAGGCCACCTTACTACAGAGAAGGAAAAATATACGGACTACCAGTCCTGACATACAATTACCTGAAATGACGTGGATACTGATACGGAGAATAGCGAACCGATCCCCACTTCCCGTATTATAAGTTAATTAAAACGTCGTGAAGCGACAGAGTCGAGACTTATAAATTAAGTACTCAAAAATAACGCTATAAGAGCCTAGCTAAATTCCCCACTCAACTATTTGTAGCACAAACTTGAGATCCCTTACAGGTTTCAAAACCAAGGATAACTCGTTCACCCCCAGTGATACGAATTTAGGATAAATAGCTAACAAGAAAGAAAATCCCCCAGGAGAATCCACCTTCAAATACAGTCGGCAATTCGACATACAATATTCCATTCACTAAAATACAGAATAGAATATTAACCTCTAGTACACCACTATTAGGAGCGCCGCTCGGAACGCAGCCGTACACGAACCCGTTCACCGAACAACTGCTTCTTTCTCAGGTCTTCTTGAAGCTGCACGGGTCGCTGAAAATTAGGAGGCCGAGGAAAAGAGCTTCCTGACCAATGAGAGTCTGAAAAGACGATCACGCCACTGGTCATGTGACGGGGTTTGACTCAGCTGCTCCTGATGCTAAGGGTGCAGTCAATGATGACAATGATATATTTACCTTCTTACTACCTTAAACAGAACTGCGGGTCAAAAAATGTCTTCCAAACTTTTCCCTCTATCGAGCATTCATTTCCTGGACTAATAAGTATACAGAATAATACTGCCAAACAGCTCCAGGAAGCGAGAAATGTCATCGAGCAGAAAATGCTATAAAAGTTGTTCAAACGACGCCGAAAGTGGAGATGCGAACTAATGGCTCGAATTGGATTCACGTCGTTACACCAATGTAGCGTTAAATGTCAAACTTCTCCAACCTTGCCATGAGGCAAACCCACCGCCTCCGTAATAATTGGATGATATAACATGTTTCGACTTTGATAATATTGATAATACCTTCGAAAGGTAGGAACCTATTTTTTCTGATTATAAAATTACATACGGTAATTTCACTATGATCTTTTTCGGTATTCCATAGTGTTTTCTCAACTCTTATTATAATTTCCGTTAATGGTTTAGAAGACAAAGAAGAGGAGAAGAAGAAGAAGGCAGGAGAAAAAGAAGAAAAGGAGGAAGAAGAAGAGGAAGAAAAGGAGGAAGAAAAAGAAGAAGAAGATATATTTTATATTTATTTAATAGATATTACATTGCCAGGTCCGTCAACACCTATGGCAAACACTGATAATAATAAACAAAATAACACTTATGTGATAAAAAATTAATTACAATAATAGTAAATAGTAACATATTGTGAAAGTGCATGCTGAAAATGAAAATGATGGGTGATATTAATGAATTTAATCTGCAGAATCTACAGGGAAGTGAAAAATATGAAAGGTACAAGTGGAAGGATATTAAGGCTAGGTGGGGGGGGGTAAGGATGTATAATATAGAGGATTATGGATACAAAGGAACCTGGATTTTCGGTTGGGTTCTACCACTTAAGCATCTTGGGTTGATGAACGCTAGAAGACGAAGATGAAGAAGATAAGCTGCAAGCTCCATTCATTTACGTAAATCAAAACTTCTAAATTTGACTTGAAGAGCAAATTTATAGGCTCGAATCTGAGGAGAATTTTGTTTCAGAGTAGCAGTAGTGTTTCGAATCCCACTTGAAGATCAAGGGTCAAAATAATGATCAATTTACTGGTCAAGTCTCCTGAGAATAGCTTCACAGATCACAACAATCTAGAACACCCGGCCTAGACACAATTATTAAGAAGAGACAAAAAAATGAAGAAACAAATAAAATAAGTGCGGTTACCAGTAGCTACCTACTCAAGAGCTGTTTCGATTTTTGTGTCTTATCTGTCTCACGATTCTGGAAAATGATTACCTTATTCTATTCTTGATAACACAAAGTTACCAAATCCTTTTATATTAAGCGAGCAATTTCTGTATATATTTGGTTATTTATGTGGTTATTCATGTCCAACGGATCTCGAAAACGGCTCTAACGATTTTCACGAAATTTGGAAAATAGTAGGTTTATGATATAAAAACTCGATTGCACTAGGTCTCATCCCTGGGAAAACTCGCTGAACGACATTAAAAGGAAAATTCATCCTTGGAAAAACAGCTGAGACTTTCGTCGACTGGATAATAAAAAAGTGAGTGAGCGAGTGCGTCTGTGGAAAATCAAAATATCTCATCCCCGGAATTCATAAGCTGACGTATAGCCAGCTGTAAAATATATTAACACGACCAAAAAGATAAAGAAACCCTAAGGGTTTGAAAGATAAAATTATTCATCTTTGATCATAGATGATAATTAATTAAAAGTTGATTATTATTTTACAGTTTTAAGTGATTAGTGAGTGTTATTTTGTTATTCAATTTGGTTGGATGTAGACAATCTAAATTGAAACTTTTCTGTTTTCCATTTTTTGGACTGAAAATTGGACCTGAATTCAAGTGTATGAAACGTAACCTACTTTTTGGACTATGTATAGTGTATAAATAAAAATTCGGGGAAGGAACAGTTTTGGGCTGTGCCTGTTAGTCCTTACCCAATCTTTTTAAAAAATTGTGTTCTGTTTATCAATAAATAACGAGTGAGGCTCGGTGCCCCGATATTGATGAATAATCTTAGGAATTATGTGAAAGTTACACTCCGTTTTGAGATTTTTTACAGAGAATATTCATAGATAATAGACAGAAGTCAGTGTTTAATTGTGGAGAAATCTGGATTCTACTGGGATTTATTGAGTGTGACACTTTGGAAACGATTCATGGTGAGTTTTGGCGGCCTGCGAAGGTAATCCGCACTCACAGTTCCATTTGATAATAAATCACAAGGTATCGAGGAATGATAAAACGTTATTGCCAGTAAGTAAGAAATATTATATATTTGAATGTGGAAGCCATCTGAAAACCTCCAAAAACGTTATAGAATGCTCCACTGCCGCTATTATCACATTGTCAGAAGTCATCTTCCAACCTTTTTTCCTTCTCTCTTCAAAATGTTGTGTGGTTTTTGGTCAGGAGAACATAAGTTTGTCTGACCGCCATTATATGCTAGTCCATTTAGCGTTACCCAATGTGCTCCATGAAGGCGAACTAGCGTTACACATATTTAAGTAAAAAAACTTACTATATTGTAGGAAATTATGTCTTATATAAAATAACAGCTATGTCCGTGAGATACATAGTTTTCGTGTTATATGCGAGAAACCAAAAAAATGTATCTTTGAACCACCCCTACCCCCTTAGCACAAGGGGTAGGGGTGGGGACTTTTGATATATTTACCTTCTTACTACCTTAAACAGAACTGCGGGTCAAAAAATGTCTTCCAAACTTTTCCCTCTATCGAGCATTCATTTCCTGGACTAATAAGTATACAGAATAATACTGCCAAACAGCTCCAGGAAGCGAGAAATGTCATCGAGCAGAAAATGCTATAAAAGTTGTTCAAACGACGCCGAAAGTGGAGATGCGAACTAATGGCTCGAATTGGATTCACGTCGTTACACCAATGTAGCGTTAAATGTCAAACTTCTCCAACCTTGCCATGAGGCAAACCCACCGCCTCCGTAATAATTGGATGATATAACATGTTTCGACTTTGATAATATTGATAATAACCTTCGAAAGGTAGGAACCTATTTTTTCTGATTATAAAATTACATACGGTAATTTCACTATGATCTTTTTCGGTATTCCATAGTGTTTTCTCAACTCTTATTATAATTTCCGTTAATGGTTTAGAAGACAAAGAAGAGGAGAAGAAGAAGAAGGCAGGAGAAAAAGAAGAAAAGGAGGAAGAAGAAGAGGAAGAAAAGGAGGAAGAAAAAGAAGAAGAAGATATATTTTATATTTATTTAATAGATATTACATTGCCAGGTCCGTCAACACCTATGGCAAACACTGATAATAATAAACAAAATAACACTTATGTGATAAAAAATTAATTACAATAATAGTAAATAGTAACATATTTGTGAAAGTGCATGCTGAAAATGAAAATGATGGGTGATATTAATGAATTTAATCTGCAGAATCTACAGGGAAGTGAAAAATATGAAAGGTACAAGTGGAAGGATATTAAGGCTAGGTGGGGGGGGGGTAAGGATGTATAATATAGAGGATTATGGATACAAAGGAACCTGGATTTTCGGTTGGGTTCTACCACTTAAGCATCTTGGGTTGATGAACGCTAGAAGACGAAGATGAAGAAGATAAGCAGCAAGTTCCATTCAGTTACGTAAATCCAAACTTCTAAATTTGACTTGAAGAGCAAATTTATAGGCTCGAATCTGAGGAGAATTTTGTTTCAGAGTAGCAATAGTGTTTCGAATCCCACTTGAAGATCGAGGATCAAAATAATGATCAATTTACTGGTCAAGTCTCCTGAGAATAACTTCACAGATCACAACAATCTAGAACACACGGCCTAGACACAATTATTAAGAAGAGACAAAAAATGAAGAAACAATAAAATAAGTGCGGTTACCAGTAGCTACCTACTCAAGAGCTGTTTCGATTTTTGTGTCTTATCTGTCTCACGATTCTGGAAAATGATTACCTTATTCTATTCTTGATAACACAAAGTTACCAAATCCTTTTATATTAAGCGAGCAATTTCTGTATATATTTGGTTATTTATGTGGTTTTTGGTCAGGAGAACATAAGTTTGTCTGACCGCCATTATATGCTAGTCCATTTAGCGTTACCCAATGTGCTCCATGAAGGCGAACTAGCGTTACACATATTTAAGTAAAAAAACTTACTATATTGTAGGAAATTATGTCTTATATAAAATAACAGCTATGTCCGTGAGATACATAGTTTTCGTGTTATATGCGAGAAACCAAAAAAATGTATCTTTGAACCACCCCTACCCCCTTAGCACAAGGGGTAGGGGTGGGGACTTTTGATATATTTACCTTCTTACTACCTTAAACAGAACTGCGGGTCAAAAAATGTCTTCCAAACTTTTCCCTCTATCGAGCATTCATTTCCTGGACTAATAAGTATACAGAATAATACTGCCAAACAGCTCCAGGAAGCGAGAAATGTCATCGAGCAGAAAATGCTATAAAAGTTGTTCAAACGACGCCGAAAGTGGAGATGCGAACTAATGGCTCGAATTGGATTCACGTCGTTACACCAAATGTAGCGTTAAATGTCAAACTTCTCCAACCTTGCCATGAGGCAAACCCACCGCCTCCGTAATAATTGGATGATATAACATGTTTCGACTTTGATAATATTGATAATAACCTTCGAAAGGTAGGAACCTATTTTTTCTGATTATAAAATTACATACGGTAATTTCACTATGATCTTTTTCGGTATTCCATAGTGTTTTCTCAACTCTTATTATAATTTCCGTTAATGGTTTAGAAGACAAAGAAGAGGAGAAGAAGAAGAAGGCAGGAGAAAAAGAAGAAAAGGAGGAAGAAGAAGAGGAAGAAAAGGAGGAAGAAAAAGAAGAAGAAGATATATTTTATATTTATTTAATAGATATTACATTGCCAGGTCCGTCAACACCTATGGCAAACACTGATAATAATAAACAAAATAACACTTATGTGATAAAAAATTAATTACAATAATAGTAAATAGTAACATATTTGTGAAAGTGCATGCTGAAAATGAAAATGATGGGTGATATTAATGAATTTAATCTGCAGAATCTACAGGGAAGTGAAAAATATGAAAGGTACAAGTGGAAGGATATTAAGGCTAGGTGGGGGGGGGGTAAGGATGTATAATATAGAGGATTATGGATACAAAGGAACCTGGATTTTCGGTTGGGTTCTACCACTTAAGCATCTTGGGTTGATGAACGCTAGAAGACGAAGATGAAGAAGATAAGCTGCAAGCTCCATTCATTTACGTAAATCAAAACTTCTAAATTTGACTTGAAGAGCAAATTTATAGGCTCGAATCTGAGGAGAATTTTGTTTCAGAGTAGCAGTAGTGTTTCGAATCCCACTTGAAGATCAAGGACCAAAATAATGATCAATTATTGGTCAAGTCTCGCCTGAGAATCACTTCACAGATCACAACAATCTAGAACACCCGGCCTAGACACAATAATTATTAAGAAGAGACAAAAAATGAAGAAACAATAAAATAAGTGCGGTTACCAGTAGCTTCCTACCCAAGAGCTGTTTCGATTTTTGTGTCTTATCTGACTCACGATTCTGAAAAATGATTACCTTATTCTATTGTTGATAACACAAAGTTACCAAATCCTTTTATATTAAGCGAGCAATTTCTGTATATATTTGGTTATTTATGTGGTTATTCATGTCCAACGGATCTCGAAAACGGCTCTAACGATTTTCACGAAATTTGGAAAATAGTAGGTTTATGATATAAAAACTCGATTGCACTAGGTCTCATCCCTGGGAAAACTCGCTGAACGACATTAAAAGGAAAATTCATCCTTGGAAAAACAGCTGAGACTTTCGTCGACTGGATAATAAAAAAGTGAGTGAGCGAGTGCGTCTGTGGAAAATCAAAATATCTCATCCCCGGAATTCATAAGCTGACGTATAGCCAGCTGTAAAATATATTAACACGACCAAAAAGATAAAGAAACCCTAAGGGTTTGAAAGATAAAATTATTCATCTTTGATCATAGATGATAATTAATTAAAAGTTGATTATTATTTTACAGTTTTAAGTGATTAGTGAGTGTTATTTTGTTATTCAATTTGGTTGGATGTAGACAATCTAAATTGAAACTTTTCTGTTTTCCATTTTTTGGACTGAAAATTGGACCTGAATTCAAGTGTATGAAACGTAACCTACTTTTTGGACTATGTATAGTGTATAAATAAAAATTCGGGGAAGGAACAGTTTTGGGCTGTGCCTGTTAGTCCTTACCCAATCATTTCAAAGAATTGTGTTCTGTTTATCAATAAATAAATAACGAGCGAAGCTCGGTGCCCGATATTGATAAATAATCTTAGGAATTCTGTGAAAGTTACACTCAGTTTTGAGAATTTTTTTACAGAGAATATTCATAGATAATAGACAGAAGTCAGTGATTAATTGTGGAGAAATCTAGATTCTACTGGGATTTATTGGGGTTGACACTTTGGAAACGATTCATGGTGAGTTTTGGCGGCCTGCGAAGGTAATCCGCACTCACAGTTCCATTTGATAATAAATCACAAGGTATCGAGGAATGATAAAACGTTATTGCCAGTAAGTAAGAAATATTATATATTTGAATGTGGAAGCCATCTGAAAACCTCCAAAAACGTTATAGAATGCTCCACTGCCGCTATTATCACATTGTCAGAAGTCATCTTCCAACCTTTTTTCCTTCTCTCTTCAAAAAGTCGTGGCCGTCCCTTTTCGATTTCCACCCTTTTCCATGAGAAAAGCCATCATTTGAAGAACGATTTTCCACGTTGAGCGTTTTTGCTCCCAGATACCGGACTGAAAACATCATATTTTTGTAACGACGGGGTCTTCTTTCCCAACAGACGATAATCTTAAATTTATTTATTAGACTGGGGGTTCAGACCAAACGAGCGAACGCTTGTTTTGAACAAAGATTAATAAAAATTTGGATGAAACCAGTTTCAAAGCTCTAAAGCTGTGGGAACTAACAGTGGATTCATACAGTCTTGGATATGTTATGATACATAATTTATCATGATTCTCATAAAATATATGTCTGGTTGTATGTATGTGTTTTATGCTTCAAAATTCGCGTGCTCTACTTCTAAGCTTGCTTATAGTCTGAACCACGGTAGTTAGAAGAACTACTACTTCTTCAATATACCGTGGTCTGAACCTCTACGCTATATAGTCATTTTGATATTAGGTCGATTGAATAAAAGCTAGCAATCGCTAGTTCTAAGTAATTTTCAAGCAAATGCTTAGATTTGAGTCTGATGTAATGGATTTGAGTCCTATTATATTAAGCGAGCAATTTATGTATTTATATATCTAGTTATTATTATAACTGGTTATTTTTATATCTGGTTATCTATGTTTAACGGATCTCGAAAACGATTTTCATGAAATTTGGAACATAGTAGGTTTATGTTATGAAGATTCGATTGCACTAGGTCTCATTCTTGAGAAAACTCGCTGAACGACATTAAAAGGATAATATTCATCCTTGGCTGAAACAGCTGTGGATAGTAAAAAAGTGAGTATGTAAAAAATCAACATATCGCATCCCCGAAATTTATAAGATGATGTATAGCCAGCTGTGAAATATAAACACGATCATTTTAGTGAATTGTGTTCTGTTTATCAATAAATAAAAATAACGAGCGAAGCTCGATGCCCCGATATTAATTATTATTATTTGTATAGCTGGAACTAAAAATCTGGTGTGGCGCACTCACACAACTTTCCTTGCCGTTATGAAAATTGATCACCTGACGCTAGTGTTCACGCGATCTCAAGTCTACTATTGTAAGATCTGAGCCAGCTGGTGACAGGACAATAACGCTGGATACACACGAGATATGCTATCTCTTTATAGTGAATGATTTAATAGAATCAACAGGTGCCAACAGTTTGCAATTGAATAATCACATTTTCTCAAACTTCAAGCTTATTTTAAATTTTAGGTGAAAATGTTACTGGACGTTAATTGAAGAGATTTTCATGCCAATCTTTCCCACTCCAAATTTTTCGTTTAAATTATATCTGAGACCTGATAATTGGAAATCTAAAATCATACTTTGCATAGATGGAGCTCCTGAAATTTTTACAGATATGGGACTTGTGGTAGTTGATATATAGCTTATTAATGTCTATTTTAGGTATAAATTGATATATATTGATTTAAATCGCTGGAGCCATTTTCGAGAAAATCGTGAAAAACCCTGTTTTTGACAACATTTTCGCAATTTTAGCCGCAATCTTGAATTGCATTTGATCGAAATTGTTCGTGTCTGATCTTTATAGTGTAAGAACGTCAAGTTCCAAATTTCAAGTCATTCCGTTGATTGGGAGATGAGATATCGTGTACACAAACACACATACACTCATACACACACACACACACACACACACACACACACACAAACACACACATACAGACCAATACCCAAAAAACACTTTTTTGGACTCAGGGGACCTTGAAACTTATAGAAATTTAGAAATTGGGGTACCTTAATTTTTCTCGTAAAGCAATACTTTCCTTACCTATTGTAATAGGGCAAGGAAAGTGAAAATTACTATATAGGTGCTAGTCACCAGATTCTGGTTTTTATTCATTTATTCTTTATTCATTTATTTATTTATTCAATCGACCCATTGTCTCAAAAACCTCTCCAAACTCACTAGAGCTATTTGTGGGTTAAGTGGATTATTGGGCTCTTATTGACTCAACTTCGCCTACAACACTTGTAGGTACTGTAATGTTATAAAGTGCAAATAAAATACATTTATCTATTTATCTGTCTATCTAGAGCTAATCAGATATGTTGTCACGTTTAGAGATGATGTAACATGAGAATGTAACTGAGATGTATAAAATGTCAAAGCTGAATGTACCGTACTGTAAACAGCAAAACTAAAACTCATCGCGTTGAAATTTTATGGACGTACATTATTGAATAAGCCATTTCAAAAATAACCCTCTCATGAAAGTACATACTTGTATAAATTATGAAATGAACAATACTATATATGAGAATGCATTCAACTCCTTTTGTTGTGTCCGCTTTCATTATTATACAGGACTGGTAATGAATAAGTAAAATCAATATCGATGGAATCCAATGCATGCAGCAACTGCAAAGTTCAAAGCTGTGTACGTATTGATTTGACCTCGCACTTTTTCAATAAAATGCAAGGAAGGCATATTTGCTATTTGCATATCGCCCGGTTTCATGCCGGTGATTATTATTCCGGGAATTAATTAATTTCTGAAGCATAAAATCAATGAATATATTGTGGCAGATTTTATTGACTTCCTTCCTGTTGGTTCACCGTCAGAGTATAGTCTTCTCGCGCAAATGAAATGTGTGTCAGGCTTGTATTCATTATATTGATTTTATTTGGATCCAATTCACTTTATTTTATCTGATCAGCCGATAAATTACACTGCAATTGATTGTTTTGAAATTCCTCCTTTTGCTGGAATGAAGAATGTAAATATTTGAGTTTCGTATAATTCAATGGATTCCAATCATTCTTCTGAGAGGAGTTTGATACAGTATTATGAGTAAAAACTATTAAAAGTGGAGCATGCGCTAATAGTCTGCTAGTTTAAGATTTTCACTTCATACTGTATATGGTTCAAGTAAATCAAATCAAATCAAAGTTTATTAATCAAAAACAATCACAATACAAATTAGAATACTATAACATATAATACAATTAAAACAATGAAGTTTTATGCATTGATTAATTTATTATAGGAATAGATAATTCAATGCCTAAATACACCCCACTATAAATTATATGTGTTGGGGTATAAGTAATTAGTTGCTTGTTGCGTGTTATAATTACTATTTACAAACTTCATTCATTGATATAGGATTAAGGTTTTTATATTGGAATTAGTGAAAATTTATAATACAAACTAAATTATGAAATTAGTAGATAAATATTAATGTTCTGTTAAGGATAGTAATTAGGAAGTTAATTTAAAAAAATCAGATCAAGGAATAGGTACAAGGTTTAAAGCAATATGGGAGTGGAGTGAAGTAGGCCTATATTAGATAGGTTTAATGTAGTAGAATTCGATAATATCTTCTGAACTGATATAAGGTGGGTAGTCTATAAAATTATTATAAAATAATGTGCATGCGATGAAAAAGGCATACTTTTTCCTAAGAGGGCAATCCTCACAAGTTTGTTTTTTCTTGGTCCTTCAAAACTTTTTCTTTAATATGTGACTATTTTTTATTTCAGTGATAATAATGTGAAATATTTCTTTCATGTTTGGTTTTGAAGCATCTAAATTTAAAAATCTACTTTGTAGATATAATTATAAGGACTGAACATTTTGTGGAGTGAACAACAAGACTCAACCTATTTCGGACTATGAGTAACCTTATCAAAATTTGGGAGAGGAATAGCACAAGGTTACCTTATTCTTTCTCTTCCTCTCATTTTAATAATGTACTTATTGTATGAATCAATGAAGAATGAAATAATAAAGAAAAGTCCGTGGCTTGTTCATCGGTAACGGAAGAAATGATGATAAGTTTGTAAAATTATAGATTATTCAAAATCTAGTCTATCAAATTTTTTGAGACTAATTTATCCAATTATTTCGATGACTGATTCTATATCTCTTCAATTTTCCGTCAGTGGAATAAAAAATACGACTCAAAGGGTCAAGCAACACGAAGCGTTTTTCCGACGAGTCGACAGGGGTGGAAGCTCTCTGATTGGCTATTCTGAACAATCAGCCAATCCGAGAGCTTCCTGCCCTTCCGATTCGTCTGAAAATCGCTTCCAAGGAGTTCCAAAGTCCCAAATCCCAACTCCCAAAATCCTTCCATTGGGACCAGTGGCGGATCTAGAATTTTATTTGGGGGGGGGGGGGCTGAACAGGGGAAAATTTTGTGAAAGGCTTACATTTAATGAAGTTAATTGTTGAAGTTTTATGGAGTAAAAACGTGTGTTTCACAGTAAAGTTTTCAGGTTTGTTTTGTTTATTTATTTAATAATGAAATACATTAAAGTTAATAAAAGACAGATTGAAATAATGGGTGAGACAGTGTTGTATATTATCACCCATCATATTTAATTTGTACTCAGAAAAAAAATCCAGTGAGGCTTTGGATGAAATTGAGAAAGGAATTTTGATTAACGGAATAAGACTCAATAATATCCGTTATGCAGATGACACGACCGTTTTCTCTGATAATGAAGATTTGCAATTCATGATGGACAAAATAACGGCATGTAGTAATGAATATGGTCTGGACATCAATGTGAAGAAGACAAAACTGATGATCATAAGCAAGAATAACATAAATGGAGGTCACTTATATGGCAATCAAGCACCAGTGGAAAGAGTAAAGAAGTATAGCTACCTGGGAACCATAATAAATGAAAAATGGGATATTACTGAGGAAATAAAATCAAGAATGGGAAAGGCCAGATCAGCTTTCAATAGAATGGGCTCCATCTTCAAGAGCAAGAATTTCTCCCTAGAAACAAAGATAAAAAAGCTAAGGTGTTATGTGTTTACAGTCCTATTATATGGTGCAGAGTCCTGGACTCTGAATGAAGCTATTAGTAAAAGACTTGTTTCATTCGAGATGTGGGCATACAGAAGGATTTTGAGGATACCGTGGACTGATCACGTAGCAAACATTGAGGTTCTAATGAGTATGGGGAAAGGCATTGAGATAATCACCACCATCAAATGCAAAAAGATCCAGTATCTGGGACATGTAATGAGAAACGACGTAAGATATTTTCTATTAGGTACAGGTGATTCTCCAAGAAAATATTTTTGGAAGAGAGGACCCTGGTAGATGAAGAATTTCTTGGCTAAACAACATCCGATCCTGGTGTGGGAAAAGCTCTGTAGAAATATTTCGTATTGCCGTGGATAAAGTGAAAATCGCCATGTTTATCACCCACGTTCGTAGCGGACAGGCACAATAAGAAGATAATAATTATGGTTCAAGTAAATCAGATCAAGGAATAGGTACAAGGTATAATGCAATATGGGAGTGGAGTGTAGGAGGCCTATTAAATAGGTTCAATGTAGTCGAATTTGATAATATCTTCTAAACTGATATAAGGTAGGAAGTCTATAAAAAATATTATAAAATATGTACATACGATGAAATTAGAATACTTGTGTTCCTGAGAGCAATCTTCACAAAAGTTTGTTTTTTCTTGGTCCTTCAAAACTATTTCTTTAATAAGTGACTATTTCCTATTTCAGTGATGATAATGTGAAATACTTCTTTAATGTTTGGTTTTGAAGCATCTAAATCTATAAAATCTACTTTGTAAATATATTATTATAAAAGGACTGAACATTTTGTGGAGTGAACAACTACAAGACTTAACCTATTTCGGACTATGTGTAACCTTATCGAAATTTGGGAGAGGAATAGCGCAAGGTTACCTTATTTTTCTCTCCCTATCATTTAAATAATGTCCTTATTGTATGAATCAATAAAGAATAAAAAAATGAAGAAAAGTCCGTAGCTTGTTCATAGGTAACGGCGAAATGATGATAAGTTTGTAAAATAATTCTAATAGTTATTAAATCTATTATTGTTATTATAGATCATTCAAAATCCAGTTTATTCAATTATTTGAGGCTTCGATGGCTGATTCTAGATCTCTTCAAATTTCCGTCAGTGGAATAAAGGACCAAGCAACACGAAGCGTTTTTCCGACGAGTCGACAGGGCTGGAAACTCTCCGATTGGCTATTCTGGACAATCAGCCAATCAGAGAGCTTCCTGCCCTTCCGTCTCGTCTGAAAAACGCTTCCAAGGAGTTATCCTTCCAATGGGACTACCATTACCACATAATTATCTTCCTAGCTTCTCAAAATGGTATGATTGAAGGAAATGAGTGTAAAATTATTCATTAAATAAGAAGACTGAGAAATTGTCAAAACCACAGATTTATTGATAGCTAGAAAGACCGGTTTCGGTTGTTACACCATTGTCACTCTCTGATAAGCTTTAGTTTTAGTCTATACTAAACTTTAGTCTCAGTTTATCAGAGGTTGACAGTGGTGTAACAACCGAAACCGGTCTTTCTAACTATCAATAAATCTGTGGTTTTGACAATGTCTTAGTCTTTTCATTTAATATGAATAATTACCACAATATCAACTTCTCAACTAGGTACACAAAAAGTAAAATTATTTTATTTTGAATTTCATCACGAATCGCGATTATTAATTCACCTGAAATTTGATAAATTGGAGACCAACAGCACATTGCAGCGAATAGGAAATGATCTCTACCCCGTCTATTCTTTGTTCTCTTTTACTTGACTATTCGTTTGTAATGTTCTTCACAGTTAATTTTCTAAAAAAATCTGTTTTCAAAATGTATTTACTTTGACAACCCAAGGATAACAACCCAGCTGGATGATCTCATTGTCAAAGTAAGTGAATTAACATAATCGTTTCAAGAAGTAGACTACTATAACTTTGTTCAAATTAACTTCCGACTTGGGATGGACATGCGCAGCAGAGAAGGCATACAGCGGCAGGGATACAACAGCGGCTATGTTGCCGTTATGTACCGGCCAGCGTTCTCTAATTTCCAGTGAGTATTCAAGCTCTCATGTTAAACTTAGGAAGTTTCCTCTCTGCAATCACAGACTCGACTGACTCTATTCGACAAATTGACAACTACGCTTCCACCTATGACTCGATCCATCACTGCAATTGGCTGATCTCCCTCCATTTCTCTGCGCCGCGAATTCATCAAAGTCTGAAGAAGATTTGCATGAAGTGATCCCTTAATTCATTTGATTTTATGGAAATAAGTGCTCCAATATTAAGGATAAAGGTATTCCTCTCGAATTTTATCTAAAGATTAATTGTGTGTCTGAAATGTGTTGATACAAGGTATATTAATGAAAATTTATCATTTCTCTCATAAGATCATCTGATATGTCTAGGCTTTTTGCAAGAATACAATTATCGTAGTTAATAATAATTAATGGCTGGTTGTATTTTAATCGTGGATGGAGGTGTGTGTGTCACATATGCAGCTCATTGATTATCCACTGCTGTTACATCCAAATTGAATAATTATCAGGAGAGCAATCAGGACAGGGGACTAGTGAGGTGGAGGGATGAGGGAGGAGGAGGGGATGTTTGGAGGAGGAGGAGGTGAAGGAGTACGCGGTTTCCATGGCTCAACCAGGCGCGCTAATCTGAAAATCAAATTACTTGTCCATTTGAAATTCTACCTTGGCAGATTAATGCTCCCCTTCGCCGAGAAAGCAGTCACATGATTCCTGCGATCTTCTCATCTTTCGAACGCCCTATCTATTACCAACACAATATCTAGTTCGTATATATTGCGGGCCCAGACCTGTTCACAGAGTGACCTATCTCTTCATTATTCTAGGCGGCGAGAGAAAGAGAGATATCTTCACTTCACCTTCCTTTCAAACTAACATTAATTTTGTTAATTACTTTAGTAATCTTAAGGCCTTGCGAGAGTCGACCACAAAACTTGACTTGATAGATCCTTTTCATCCAACTGTAGACTAAACTGAGCGCGTTCATAAGTTCAAATATAATTAATTGAAAACCGTTTTCATCTCAACCTTCATTCATATTCTCGCAGTGATAACTCTGTCCTTCGGCCGCCCTAACAACCTGATCCTCCTGGCAGGTATGATTTGGCTTATCTTGAATGTAATGCCTAGCTCGTTAGGGCATAGAAGATTAACCCTCCATCGTAAGCGGATTTGCAAAAGCGGTGAATGAGACCAACTAGCTAAGTAATAACGGCGAAAATAAAGTGAGTATTTAATGAAGAAGAAATGGCTTTTGAATTCTGAGTCGGCGCTTAACAAAAGAATAATCGGATTGTAATTTATGAGGATTTCATTAAAATTACATCGGCAGTCCTCTGAAACCACAAGTCAACATTGCTTGATGTTAATCATGAGTCTTTATTACATTAAAGCTGCAAATTAAAAAAATTCACAGCCAATACGGATTTTTGTCTCGGAAAATCCCCCTCAAAATAAGTTAGAGAACACATCAGAGTCTTGAAAACAAGATTGATTATAAATATACGAATAACTGAGTAGCAATGATTTTATCCATTCACCTTCTCCTCCAATAAGAAACAATATCGGGGCACGGAGCTTCGCTCGTTATTTATTTATTGACTTTTGATAAACAGAACACAATTCTTTAAAATGATTGGGGAAGGACTAACAGGCACAGCCCAAAACTGTTTCTTCCCCGAATTTTGATTTATTTACTATAAATAGTCCAAAAAGTAGGTTATGTTACATACTTTTGATTCAGGTCCAATTTTTACTTTCCTTGCCCTATTACTATAGGTAAGGAAAGTATTGCTTTCCGAAAAAATCTGGTGTGGTACACTCACACAACTTTCCTTGCTCATATTCGAAACTACGATCAGACTTTTGTATATGTGTATATATAATTGTTTTCAGAGTACTTTTTCCTTTGTGTAAATTGTGAAATTCAATGATTTTTTTAGTCGTCATTTTTTTAAAGTCGTCAAAACAGCTGTTCTACAGATGAAATATCTCGACTATGTGTTCTTTTTATGAACTGCTCTACTTACCTACCTCATGCACGAGAAGGAGGTTACAAAGTCCATTTCTCAAGGATGGGGTGGACCCCCCATTAGTTTCCCAGAAAGGAGACTCATGCCAGTTAATAGAGCTGATAAATAACTATACAGAGTATGAATTTGAAAAAAATCGGTCAAGTTATTTTGAAAAAATCGTGAAAAACATGGTTTTTTAGTAATTTTCCGCCATTTTTCTCAAGAATATCACGGAGTTCCTGCAATTTTCCAAGGAAAAAACTCATGTCATTTGATAGGACTACGCATAGCTTGAATTTGAAGAAAATCGTTAGAGCCGTTTTAGAGAAAACCGTGAAAAACCTGGTTTTTGGTCATTATCCGCCATTTTTCTCAAGAATATTACGGAGCTCATGGAATTTTCCCAGAAATGAGACTTATGCTAGTTGATAGGGCTTATAAATAGCTATCCATGATATGAATTTGAAGAAAATCGTTAGAGCCATTTTCGAGAAAAACGTGAAAAACATGGTTTTTTAGTAATTATCCGCCATTTTTTCCGCCATCTTGGATTGAATTTTATTGAATTTCTTATTGTCGGGTCCTCATGGTATAGGGACCTTAAGTTTAGAATTTCAAGTCGATCGGTTAATTAGGAATGGAGTTATCGTGTTCACAGACATACACACACACACACATACACACATACACACACACAGACCAACACCCAAAAATCATGTTTTTGGACTCAGGGGACCTTGAAACGTATAGAAAACTTGAAATTGGGGTACCTTAATTTTTTTTGGAAAGCAATACTTTCCTTACCTATGGTAGTAGGGCAAGGAAAGTAAAAAATTGAGGTACCCGAATTTCTAAATTTCTATACGTTTCAAGGTCCCCTGAGTCCAAAAATGTGTGTGTGTGTGTGTGTGTGTGTGTGTGTGGTGTGTGTGTGTGTGTGTGTGTGTGTGTGTGTGTGTGTGTGTGTGTGTGTGTGTGTGTGTATATGAGTGTATGTGCGTCTGTGTACACGATATCTCATCCAATTAACGGAATGACTTGAAATTTGGAACGTAAGGCTCTTACAATATAAGGATCCGACAAGAACAATTTCGATCAAATGCGATTCAAGATGGCGGCTAAAATGGCGAAAATGTTGTCAAAAACAGGGTTTTTCGCGATTTTCTCGAAAACGGCTCCAACGATTTTGATTAAAGTAATACCTGGAATAGTCATCGATAAGCTCTATCAACTGCCACAAGTCCCATATCTGTAAAAATTTCAGGAGCTCCGCCTCATCTATGCAAAGATTGATTCTAGATTCTCAATTATCAGGCTTCAGATACAATTTAAACGAATATTTCGAGTGGAAAAGATTCAGCATGAGAATCTCTACAACTAATGTTCAGAAACACTTTCAACTAAAATTAAAAATAAGCTCGAAATTCGAGAAAATGTGATTATCCAATTGCAAACTGTTGGCAACTGTTGATTCTATTAAATGATTCACTATGAAGAGATAGCACGCCTCGAGTGTCTTCAGCGTTATTGCCCTGTCACCAGCTGGCTCAAATCTTTGAAAAGTAGACTTGAGATGCGCGGGAACACTAGCGTCAGGTGATCAATTCTCATAACGGCAAGGAAAGTTGTGTGAGTGCGCCACACCAAATTTTTAGTCCAAACATTTGAAAACAGAAAAGTTCTTATTTAGATTGTTTACAAACCAAATTGAATAACAAAATAACACTCACTAATCACTTAAAACTGTAAAATTATGATAACTCTAATTAAGAATAATATACCATGTAATGTCAACAAATAAGTTTATTTCGATCAAGTCGATTAAAATTTCTAGATAATATTTCTCGTGAGATAAGCTGAATGATTACACAGCTGAACATAATAATTCTGTCTCTCTCCCAGACAGGCATCTTCTGTTATCGACAGACGACGAAATTATCATGGGTTTTTCCAAGGATGAATAATTAATATCCTTTTCATGACCTTCAGCGAGTTTTCCCAGGGATGAGACCTAGTGCAATCGAATTTTTATATCATAAACCTACTATGTTCCAAATTTCGTGAAAATCGTTAGAGCCGTTTTCAAGATCCGTTGGCCATAAATAAATAACCATATAAATATTAATGTAAATAACCATATGAATATGTACAGAAATTGCTCGCTTAATATAATAGGGAATCGACGAGTCGAGATTTGAGATTGATAATAATATAAATAGCAAGAATTGGTTGGTTGGGCCATGTGCAACGGATGCCGCAAACCCGTACAGCACGTATGTCTCTGTATCAGCAACCAGGGGGACAAAGAAAGCGTGGCCGACCACACAGGAGATGGTTGGACAACGTGGAGGCAGACCTTCAATCATTGGGCGTCAGAAGGTGGAGACAGCGAGCACAGGACACAGATTCATGAAAAAGGCTTGTGGAGGAGGTCAAGGCTCTTCAAGGGCCGTAGATTCAATGAGTAGTAGTAATAATATAAATAGAATTTAATAGAGATGTACCGGCAGGTAAACTTTAAATTGTGAATCAATGAGGTTACAAAATGTATTTGATCCAACAATATAGAAATACTGATTTATGATTTCATGTATTCTATTATCTAGAATCTAGTTCTAATCTTCATTTCCATTGATCAGTTTCTCCATAAGACTTGCATTGTTGAGATTATTTTCGTCGGCTTTTCTGGTGAGTCTATCCTTCCAATGTCGGCACTCAAATCCGTATTTTGTCTTTAGATGATCAAGATGTCATCTCGAAAATAGTTGATAGTGAATAGAGTTTCAATATCATCAATATGAAATATGATCATCAATCATCATTCATACAGTTTGTATTTTATACATTACAGGATTTAACATATTTTTTTTTATTTATAGGTTAAGCTTGAATCAATATAAATTATTGACTGTTTTTTTTGCACTTGTATTACCTGCATAGATTGTGTACTCTTTCCCCGCGCACGGATCAACAGTCCATGCGGGGAAATAATTATTCCATAATTATTATTCTGTTCTATATTGTACATTGTTTTTGTATTGGAATAAATAAATTGGATTGAATTGAATTGAATACTATGTAGATGACGATTCTGAAACTGTGAATTAATGAGTTTACGAAATTGATACCATACACAAGTCGTGGTCATGTATTCAGATGACCCCAAACTTGCTTGCAGCTATGAAAATAGAAAATGCGTTATGATTGATGCTGGTCATTTTGTGGGGGCTGATGCTAGTGGCGGGGAGGGGCAGCCCCAACTCCTATGGGATGTAACTATCTGAGATGAAATTACAGTCGCTGGAAATAGATGACAGCTTACAAGATGGGAATAGCTCACAATTCACTTCGGTTGATGAGATTGCTTGACAAAACGAGTTTCCCTTTTGGTCTGATAATGATGTAATAAAAGCCTGACATGAGCAATTAATAGGTTGAAACAAATTGTTACCGTATTAATCATTCATCTGGTAATTGTGACTAAATATGGTAATTTTGGCTATACATGGTAATTTGGGAAAAATACGGTTATATTGGCTATATATTGATATGTATGATGACAACATCACCAATGAGACAACATCACCAATGAGACAACATCACCAACAAGACAACATCACCAATGAGACAACATCACCATATATTATCATATCAGTTACTGTTCTTGAGGATTATTTAAGAGGATTATTGACTGTTGTATTTGTTGGTATACGAAATTGAGATGCATTTCAAGCGAAAAAATGAATAGCAAACAAAGTTCAAGGGGAAAAAGAGAGGACCTCCGATGGAACTTCCCAGCTAATCCAGTTATATAATCAATGAATATTACAAAGTACTGAATGAAAATTCATGTGTGGAAGATACATAACCTACTGTCGGGCCTGTATATAATAATTTCTAACCAGTATAAGTCAAAATTTGGTGGGAGAAAAGTTTTGGGCTGTGCCTGATGGTCCTCCCCCAATCATTTTGATGAATTATTGTGTATTATTGATCAATAGATGAATTACTCATAAATAATTATTTAATTCAGAATTACACAACTTACAGAAAAGTACAACAGAATAATTGATTATGAAAGATACGTAGATAAATACTATTTCTAATAAGTTACCTGAGAGCACAAAAAACACGTACATTTGAAGCCCAGAGTGATATAATAATTGGAGAGATGAGAGTTTTGGAGTGTGTGTAATTCACATGCAACGCTTCAGAGTTCAGAGGAGTATGGACAAAACTCTTTACAACATTCTTCATGGAAAAAACGGACGCGATTTTACAGTTGTTACTTCTCTTACGTTATCAATGTTACAATATTTTCCATCTCCAATTATCAGAATGGAATTATTAAAGGTAAAACAAGGATAAAATTTCAGTTTTGTTGAAAAATGAGTATGTAACTGCAATCAATCAATTTAAAATTATTATCAATACTTCATTGTTCATCTCTGTACAATATTGAGTTGCTGGTCTAATATACTGAATCGGCTAAGTTTGAAAAGATCACAGTCTTTTCTTGAAAAGGATGGATGAGAAAAATGTACAGAATTTTCTATTAATACTCTACTATATCGAGAGTTATAGATTCAGCATTCAGCATCTCTACTCAAAGATAATGGTTAATTCGTCCATTCTTGAGAAAGCTGATGAAAAATTTGTGTTAAAACCGTTATCCTTGAGTAGAAATGCTGGATGCTGAATCTATAACTTTCGGTATAGAAGAGAATTATTAGAAAATTTCGTACATTTTTCTCATTTTTACATGTTATATAGTTCATGAGAAACGTTAAATTCTATTCTATTCATAAAGATGTAGAGAGTTTTCCATCGACACGCTAACGAAAATGATAGACTCAGCATGTCTACTCAGTTGTCGATAGAGCACATCTCATTCAACGAGGAAACGTTGAATCGTCATATCTCTGTTATTTCCGATCAATCAGGAATGCAGGAAAGAGTGAATTGAAGCGGTGACCTTTCTGCCCGTTTTGTATGGAGAGGATGCACTAGAGCGGTAGCAACGTCAATCATGAACGTGGTACAAAGGACAGTTTTGGAGCGGAGTGGAGTACAGTAGTAGAGTAGGCTACGTGGCACTTACTACGGTGGCGTCTCCTATGAACACATCAAGTGTGGCGTTTCATACGAACTAAAATTCAATCGAGTACTTTCCTACGAAGAACTGCTACCTGTACTCAACTTCTATCTGTTACGGTTACTTGTGTATTGAAGTATCTGTTACAGTTATTTTTTGCCCAATATTGCATCTGTATAGAGTTTACTTCTCTGCCACTATTCTGCATCTCTATGGGTGGGTGTGAGAGAGTTGGTTGAGAAGTCCATAAGTATTTTTAGAACATCCTGTCCATGTTGAAATGTTTATGGAGTCACTGAAGTTGGGAAGTCCGTGGATCGTGAGATTTGATAACTTAATGCCAAAGCTCAAGACATACCAAAGCTCAATTTAGGAAATCATTTTCTAGTTCTACTCTCAATAGGAAAGCTAATATTAGCATTATGAAATAGTCTACTAGCCACTATAGTATAGTCTACTGGCCTATATCAGTATCATTAATGTACTTGTACTTTAATGTTAGCCACGCTTGTATTGGTTTTCGTCTTTTTTATTTTCATTTAAATATCACAACTAGTCTATTCCTCAAAAAGGAGGCTGCCACTGGTAGTAAAGGTGACAGAACAGTTATTTAAAGAATGATTTAGTGTTTGTAAGATAAGCCACCCTCATTTACTTCTGTCTCTCTCACTACCACTTATATACGCAGAATAGTAGCAGAAATAAACATCTATACAGATGCAATATTAGACAAAATAGCAGTAATAGATACTTCTACATACAAGTAACCGTAACAGATAAGTACTTCGTAGAAAAAACTTCTGGAGAAAAAGCGACCCTCAATATGTCTCTTAACCGTAACAGAGTACAGGTAGTAGTCCTTTGTAGGAAATTTCACGATTGAATTTTGGTTCGTATAGGAAACGCCACGCTTGATGGGTTCGTGGGAAACGCCACCGTTGGAAGTGCCAAGCTACCGTAGAGTTGTAGTCCTACCAACGCACCGGTACGTGAGAACGCATCCAGAAGATAAGGTCAGGTCCAGGACTGCCCTCATCCCTGTCCCTTGAACCCTCATCCCTGTTTCCTGCTCCAGTGTGTGGAACACGATTTTGCACTCGAGCGACTTGCTCAATTATTTAAGAGAACAGGCAACGGTGCGGCACACAGCAACGCACCACGCTTTCTTCTTTCACTCGACAAATGTGAGTGCGTCTGACTGCTGCTGCAATCCTACCAACCCTTTGCCACTTGAGCAACCCCCCTCAACAAAAGCATCTTCACCAGCCATAACTTTGTGAAGATTTCTCTCTTGATAAAAAACTGCGGTCAGGGTGGCTTTGAAGCAATTAGTTTTGATCGAAAGTGGGGTTCAAATCGTCAATCAGTGGTTTAGACCAGTTCATATCTCTCAACAAAAGAATCTTTACCAGCCATAACTCTGTGAAGATTTCTCTCTAGATAAAAAACTGCGGTCAGAGTGGCTTTGAAGCAATAGGTTTTGATCGAAAGTGGGATTCAAATCGTCAATCAGTGGTTTAGTCCAGTTCATATCTCTCAACAAAAGAATCTTTACCAGCCATAAATTTGAAGATTTTTCTCTTGATAAAAAACTGCAGTCAGAATGGCTTTGAAGTAATTAGTTTTGATCGGAGTGAGGCTCAAATCTTCAATCAGTGGCCTAGTCCAGTTCACTTTTTCTCTACATAAAACTGTGTATTGATTGAGCTAGTTCCGTAAGCATTTGCCTAGTCAACTCAGTATTTTACTTGTCTCTAAAAAAATGCATCTTCACCAGCCATAACTTTGTGAAGATTTTTCTCTTTATAAAAAACTGCGGTCAGAGTGGCTTTGACGTATTAGTTTTGATCGGAGTGAGGCTCAAATCTTCAATCAGTGGCCTAGTCCAGTTCACTTTTTCTCTACATAAAACTATGTATTGATTGAGCTAATTCCGTAAGCATTTGCCTATTCAACTCAGTATTTTACTGGTCTCTCAAAAAATGCATCTTCACTAGCCAAAACTTTGTGAAGATTTCTCTCTAGATAAAAATTCCGGTCAAATTACAGCACATCTGTGTTGTTGAAACTGTGCAAAATTCCAATCTTCTCACCTCTCATAAGTCTTGTGAATGAATAAATTCAAATTGACAAATCTGCATCGACTGTGTCCTCAATGTCCAAGTCTCAACTTGTTTTATTTTCGGCATTTTTGTTTGGTGAAAGATTGAACTGAATTGGATTAGCTATAGTAGCTTAAACTCAAAATTAATCATGAGATGAAATTCAACCTTATAACATACAAATCTTGATATTGATATGATCCAGTTCAAAACGATATTTTGTTTAAACTGAAACTGTGCAAACATCATAGTATAGATCCACTATATATACGGCTCAGTATATAGTATAGATAACACTCTTATTTGGTTAGTTACTAGCAAAGTATTCATTGTGGAAACTGTGCAAACATCACAGTATAGATCCACTATAGTTACTGTTCAAAATAGAGTGGGCCTATAGATAACACTTTCCTTTGGTTAGTTACAAGCAAAGAATTCATTTGCTCAGTCGAAGACGGAGACTACACCAAATTTACGCGTACCGGTAATCAGAACATTTTAGTTAGGAGAGATCTACTACAGTAGAACTCCAATTATCCGAACTCTGACTATCCGAATCGCCGATCATCCGAGTCACTTTTAGAAAAACATTTGTCCAAAAAAAGTCTTAGTGCATTATAATCCTTCCCCCTGCGATGCCAGTGTTTGCGCGTTCGCTCACTATTGTCCTTCCCTTGTACATAGGTACATTTTATTTATATTTAAAACTAACCGTCAGGCTCGCTTCGCTCGCCATATCCGTCTAGCCAGGGGGCTCCGCCCCCTGGACCCCCGACTGGATTATCCAACAATGAGATCAGCAGGCTTGCTTCGCTCGCCTGCACTTTTCATTTGAGCATTTTTATCATTATGTTAGGACGATCCAGTCGGGGGTACAGACTAAACGTCTGGCTAAACGGATATGGCGAGCGAAGCGAGCCTGACGGCTAGTAATATAATATTACCAGGAATAGCTCTGATTGAAGTAGCAGTGCCCAATCAATTTTTCCGCGATAAATGCATTTCAATCTTCAACTTGGTGCCAACCTAACAAAGTCAACTCAACTTAATGCCAACCTGACGGAATTATTAATTTAGTTACCAGTTAACAACTGTTCCGAAGAGGTACTCTCTCTAGATTATAGTTCTATATTAACATATGGTATGGCCTTTTTTCAATTATAATTAAGAGAATAAGAAGAATATACATGGTAAAAGACGAACTTTAAATCCTTAAAAACCACCTTTAGAGTTAAAATATTGCCAAAAGATTTCTTAGTGCGCCTCTAAAGAGCCAACTGAACATACCTACCAAATTTGAACGTTTTTGGTCCGGTAGATTTTTAGTTCTGCGAGTGAGTGAGTGAGTCAGTCAGTCAGTGAGTGAGTGCCATTTCGCTTTTATTTATATAGACAACATGTGAAAATATCATGTTTCTCTCATTTAATTCAATAAAAAAATAGTGCAATATCAAAACGTGGCTTTTTTCTTTCCAATGGAAATTTTTAAAAAAACTCCGATTATCCGAATGGGTCCCGGTCCCCATTAATTCGGATAATTGGAGTTCTACTGTACCAAGATCCCTTCTGCTACTGGAAGCTTCACTACTAGATCATTTTCTGTACGAAAACATTCTTTTCTGTTATTGTTGCAGTGTGGAGTTTCTTTTGCGAAACTAGACTGAACAAAATCTGTAAAAGTTGACATATTTCCACACGTTTGTTAAGAGGTGTGTTCAGGTGTGTTATTTGTCAGTTTGCACGGAAGGAAGCCCACTTCGATGACTGGAAAGTTTGAAGAGAGCTCAAACTTTTCTCGGTGTCTGTTCAAAGTTGGTGGGTATAAAACATTTAGGTCCATCGTTTTCCGCCTAGACTGGGTCATTTAATTAGATGTGGCTTTTATGATCAAAGTAGAACGTGTGGAAGGCAACATTAAAAAGGGTTCTCTCTCGTATGACATCCCTGTTTCGCAAGTCTCTGAAAAGAGATTCTCTCTCTGTCTCTCTCGCATGACATCCCTGTTTCGCAAGTCTCTGAAAAGAGATTCTCTCTGTCTCTCTCGCATGACATCCCTGTTTCGCAAGTCCCTTTTGAAGAGTTTATCTCTCTGTCTCTCTCCCTTTCCAGAAATTAACTACCACAAAGCCGTCACCTCTACAAACACGTCGACGGGGAACCTCGTAATTCAGGGAGTCTGCCTGCCACAGAGCGAGATGCATCTAAAAGCTATTAAAACGAGTCATAAAATCACCATACCGTTGTAATGTAAGCCCTCTCGAGATGGGTTGCTGCCTCTAACCTACCATCAACCCCCACCCCCTCCACCCACCACTCTCATTCTTTTTGCTCTCTTCAAAGACTGACGACACTGGAAAAGAGTCACATGAGACTTTTCCAGAATTAAATTACGCTGCGAATAAGTTGTTCGACGAGAGAAAAAATGTGTTCCACTGAGAGTATGAACGCTGCATATTTTATATTTCAACGTTATAGATTCCCATGAGTATTTTGCACTTTTCATTGAGCAGTTGATGTTTTGACATTTCCGACCGCTGGCCTTGTATTGTCGTTCTACTGGAGCGTGTCCCAAACCATCGAAAATTGGAAACACTTTCCAACATCCAACTGCAAGATTGAAATATACGAACTTGTATTGGTTGGTTCAAACATTATTTATCTACTTAGCTAGCTGAAAATCGTTTTATCGCATTCAAAATTTTATGTTGTAAGTACTGAAGAGTCAAATCGTTTGGATGAGAAGAGTTGATAAAGAATATAATGCGATGAACGAGAATCATGAGCATAATTCTTCAATAGTTCGTAAATATGAATAATTATAGTGAATTGAATATAGTTAAAACGAGTAATAATGAACTGAGATATCTATTATCTTTTAATTATTCATTGTTATCCTTGTTTTTCCATAACGTTTCGGGTTGCATCAATTTATTATTGTCGGCTGTATTACCTGGAAAATGTATTGACTTCCATAATCACTTTCATCTTATGGTCTAGTGGTCAGGAGCGTTAACAAACTTCCGTCTGCTAGCACCGCCTGGCTCGTGGGTTCGAATCCCATCGGTGGCATGGACGTTAGATCATCTCATCAATTCATCCACGCATTTTCCATTACTCATGCACAACCAAAAATTTTATGGTGGGTATCATCCTCAATATCCTATTATATTAAGCGAGCAATTTCTGTATTCTTATATCTGGTTATTTATGTTCAACGGATCTCGAAAACGGCTCTAACGATTTTCACGAAATTTGGAACATAGTAGGTTTATGATGACGCTTAGTTGAAATGTAAGTACAGTGCAGGATACGATGATGTACCAATCATCATTAAAAGGCCAAAAAGTTTTGTTGAAGCCACTGCTACATCTGATAAACTCTTCTTTTATTACCGGAATATTTCCTGAGCAGTTAAAAATTTCATTACGTCAAGTTTTCATTTTGTCAAGTTTTAAAATAGATCCTTGCGAAGCACGGGTTCTTGCTAGTAATGTTATAAGAAATAACAAAGTCATTTCTCAGTCCACCTCTACCAAGTTCTTGGGATTAACAGTAGATCAAAACTTGAATTGGACAGAACATGTCACAAGGTTTTTGTCACGGGTATCGAGTGGATTATATTATGCTCTTAGAAAAATGTCTCCCTTTTGTAAAATGGAAACGCGGAAAATGATTTATTCATTTTGCCTACATACACTCTATTGGTATAAGTCTTTATGGATCTACTTCAAATCAGAACATGGATTCAATTCTCAAAGCACAAAAACAAGCTATAAGAATATTTTTACACCTAGACCCCATAGCATCAGTTAAAGAGCATTTCGCTCACTTAAATATAATGACAGTTTACAGTCTTTACATCTTTGAGAAAATTATGTGTGTGATAGAAAATCTTGGAAATATTTTGACGTTAGGACATAATCATAGGTACAGCACTAGAAACAGAGATAAACTTCTACATTTGCAAAGCCATAGACTTGAGTTCTACAAGAAGAAGCCCACATACATAGGAGGTCCAAGTTCTATAACAAGCTACCGACGCGAATCCTATAAGAGCCGAATCCCAATAAATTCAAATTGGAATTAGAGACCTTTAACTGGAAGAGCTCTTTATAATGTCGAAGAATATCTGAATGAATAAGATCAGCTCCTATTAGTTAAATTGTATTGTATGTTTGTATTGTTGTATTTTGTAGATGTTGTATTTTGTAGGTGTTTTATTTGTTATGTGTTTTATTTTTAATTGTATCTAATCAAAGATATATATTTCTGACACTATTCATTGTATATACTGTACAAATTCATGAATAAAGAAATTATGAAATGAAATAAAATGAAATAATAGGAAGATGATACAAGGATGATACATGGATGATACAAGGATAGCAAAAATGATACAAGGAAGATTTGAAGATGGTACAAAGATGATACGAAAAAGGTACAACGATGAAACAATGATGATACGTAGCTGATACAAATATGATACGAAGATGATAGATAGATAATAGAAGAATGATTAAAGGTTGATAGACAAGGATAGCAATACCATTGCCATTATAACGTGGACCTCACTATACAGGTCTCCATGCGATTAATGTAGTTCCCAATTGTAACACTACTTATAAGCAGGTGTTATTTATGTTAGGTGTAAGGGTGCTTATTACATTATTAAACAGAGACAGGTGTAGATGGGGCATGGGGATGCTTCAGACACCCCTTAGTGTTTGTATTGATAACATAACTTCTAGATATTAGAAGTTAATACAAAACTTCAACTATGAATATCATAACTTATACTGTATTGTTTACTCTAACCATTAAATAAACGAATATTGTGTATAATACAAATTCAGGAGTATTAAAGTTCTGATTGAAATCCTCAACTCATTATAAGGAAGGAAGCTTACAATAGAGTAGCATGAGAAATAAAAGCTCAATTTATTACGAGTTATTGGAGTTAACACAGTTGTGTAAAACTAATAATGAAATATTACAATCAAAAGCTTCTATCTAGTAACATGTAAAATATAAGCTTAATTCACATGAATACAGGTTGTTAGAACTATCACAGTGGTTTGAAACTAATGATAACAAAACTAAAATATCAATAAAATGACAGCGATACGTCATTGAGGAATTTGTAATAGATGAAGTAGAAACTCACTTCAAGTAATTTGCAATCATTTTCTAGCGGTACATCTGATATCAATGAAAAAATTCTATGCCATCTTATTTTATAGCTATGCATTTTGAATGAAGCGACCAGTGAGTATTTAATGTAACATTCTATACATTCTATTAAAAAATTCTTAACATTCTATACATTCCATACATTCTATACATTCTATACATTCTTTACATTCTATACATTCTATACATTCTATACATTCTATACATTCTATACATTCTATACATTCTATACATTCTATACATTCTATACATTCTATACATTCTATACATTCTATACATTCTATACATTCTATACATTCTTTTCTATACTCACTGGAAGCGACTCGATCATTCACATCTCTCAACAAAGGATGCATTCTGATTCGACTGCATACAGTATCTAAATGATTCCGTCTGCCTTTTTTCTGCTGCTCATGAAAAACTGTTCTCTTTGTCAATTGCTCCTTCCAGGTCTCGTTTCTAATTAAATCGTCTTCCAAGTTGCTACTGCTACACGGCTTATTAGACACTTCGCCCGGCTCAAATCTGCACTTCAGTTCAGTATTGCCAAACATCTCCAAACATCGTGAGTTGATATTTCCTCAAGACTCACTGGTAAACACGGATTTACCTAGACATTTCGGATAGTGGTTGAGTTCAGCTCAGTTGAAACTTTCCCAGATGTAACAAGAAATGTTGCAATCTTACATAAGCTCATGCGTGATACTTTACCATCAATGATAGTAAGTTTTATTCATAGGTTAAGAGATTTACTAAGAGAAAATTTCGCTATGATATGATATCCTATACTATTAAACGAGCAGCTCCTGTTTATATGTCTAGATGTTTGGATGTTTAGATATTTATATGTTTGTATTTCACCGGACCTCGAAAACGGCTCTAACGATTCTCACGAATTGTCACGAATCTCACGATTGCACTAGGTCTCATCCCTGGGAGAATTCGCTGAAGGACATTAAAAGGATAATAATTATTCATCCTTGGAAAGGTACTGATAATAATTAATTCGTCGTCTGTTGGTGATGGAAGTGAGTAAGCGAGTTCATGTGTGTGTGGGACTGTGTCAAAATTATGACTCAGCTGTTGATCTTTTGTAATCATTCAATCAGATACTTGGTGGCTGTTGCAAAAAAGCCTAGTTATTTTCAATCCTGATTAATTCCAGTAGATCCATCTTTTTGAAATGGTCTTCTCTGATTTGGTTCACGTGAAGTCAATCAGGATTAAAATTTTACCGGCTTTTGTGCAACTGGGACTTTGTGAGGGAAATTTTTGCATCCCTCTGGGAATTGATCTCAATTTACTGTTATTAGATGCAACATTTCTGTATGAATGTTATTATAATTTCTTCTTTCGTAATACATTTTTTATGCTTTTGTACTCCAGAGCGAAGCTCGGTCCCCGATATTTATTATAATTGTGTGATGGAATTATTATGTTTAAGATATTATAATGGGTTCAGTACTATGCATAGTATCCTGACAATTCTTTTTATCTGGTCAAGAATGAAGTCTCTTATGATACTAGACAGTATGCGCATGTAGAATTATTGAGTAGCATTGAAAAAAATTACTCAATGTGATAAAAATGATCGATTATTTAAAATACAAATTTATATTTCATTTGAATTCTACACTTGAAATCATCCAATTAATGTCTGTTGAGTCGGGGTGCAAATATAATTAAAAATTTAACTCCTAAACTGAAAAATTATTTTGAGGTTGAAGACTTGAATCCATTCACTCAATAAACATTAAATAAATCAGAAAATATGCAGTTGAAATGATCAAAATGTGAATGGATCGATAATTAAATATATGGAATTATTTTTAAGTTGAGGCTAATTTAGTATCCTTCCGGAGACCGTAATATTCCTTACTATTCTGTAACTTCTAGATATTGTGTATAATTCAACTCCAGGACTATTTTCAGTTCCGATTGAATTCTTCAACGTATAATAAAGAAGAAATCTTTCAGTAGAGTAGAATGATAAATATAAGGTAATTTTACATGAATACAAGTTGTTGGAATTATCACAGTTGTAAGAAATTAATAATGAAATAAAGAAATCTTACAATCAAAATATTCTAGTAACATGCAAAATATAAGCTTCATTCACATGAGTACAGGTTGTTAGAACTATCACAGTGGTTTGAAACTAATGATAACAAAACACTAAAATAGCAGAAAAATGACAGCGATACGTCATTGAGAATTTGTAATAGATAAAGTAGAAACTCGCTTCAAGTTATTTTCAATCATTTTCTGGCGGTACATTTGATATCAATGAAAAGTTCTATCCCATCTCATTTTATAGCTTTGAATTTTGAATGAAGCGACCAGTGAGTATAGAATGTAACATTCTATAGAAACACTTCATTCATATGGTCTACTTTTTAAATTAATAAAAACAATATAAAAATCTTGTAACACCCTTTATTAAAAAAAAAGTTGAACTATTTTAAAGTTTTTTAAAAAAAGGGTGCTTCAAGATTTTTATATTGTTTTTATTAATGTAACATTCTATACATTCTATACATTCTAAACATTTCATACATCCTATACTCACTGGAAGCGACTCCACCATTCACATCTTTCAACAAAGGATGCATTCTGATTCGACTGCATACAGTATCTAAATGATTTCGTCTGCCTTTTTTCTGTTGCTCATGAAAAACTGTGTCCATTGTGTATTGTTGTGGTGGTTTACTGCTATTGCGTCATTTAAAATCAATGGCACAGCTCGCAGTCACATCGCTCCCGTGTGAATTGATGCATTTAATTGTGTTAAAAATTCAGCCGAATCCTCACCAGTTATTCGACGGCAGCTTAGCGCGCGCTCGGTTCACATCAAAGTCAAACATTCTTTTTCAGTCATATGCCACATACCTGAACAAGAATAATAAATCATATATTTCCAGTTTTTCATGCTCTGAAATATTCAGCGGCCTGATACAGGTCACTGCTTCTCATGAATAATGGAGCTGGTTGCCTCATTATATTAATAAACATGAATCGTTCATTGAGCTGTATGTGTGCATATTAAGCCGCAGGAATTATTTATCCTTCCATAACGGTCATCGATCG
Source organism: Nilaparvata lugens (assembly GCF_014356525.2). Lineage (NCBI taxonomy): Eukaryota > Metazoa > Arthropoda > Insecta > Hemiptera > Delphacidae > Nilaparvata > Nilaparvata lugens. The sequence continues at coordinate 90,598,021 of NC_052505.1, forward strand.
GCAACGTAGTGGAACATTAATTAGTGAGAACGTAATTATAAATGAAGGTTCAATGATACGAGCGTATCTACGTAATGGTACGACGTAGGGTAACGTAACGTACGAGCGTTACGAGGTCACGACAGTGCAGTGAGTCCACCGTTTTTGTATAAATATTAAATTTGGTTGAGCTTTCACTAGAGGATATAAAACAACGAAAGTCTGCCTGTTCCCTGATACAAATAAGGTAGATATCAATCCACGAAATTGCTTGGAGTACACCCAGACCAGAGACATAATTTTCAATAAATTTGAGAGAAACTGTTGAAAATGACTTTTTGTGTAGTTGAGAAGTTGATATTGTGGTAATTATTCATATTGAATGAAATAGACTAAGAAATTGTCAAAAAACCACTGATTTATTGATAATTAGAAAATTATGATTTTGATAATTAGAATAATGATTTCTAATTATCAATAAATCAGTGGTTTTTTGACAATTTCTTAGTCTTTTTCATTCAATGTTGAAAATGACTAATCTCAGAAATCAGTGTTTCGAAAATAGTAGTTCAGAAGAGTGGAAAATCCATGTTTTTTCTTTTCCGATCGTCCGATCGTTGTATTGTTTTTGCTAACCTAATAAATAAATAAACCTATAATAAGAGAGGATGCTTTTGATAGAGTAGCATGAGATATGAAAGGTTCAATCTATGAGTATGATGCCCGGTTGCAGAGTCGACAAATAACGTCACCCATAGTTAACAGCGCGGACTTGACTATTTAACAGGCCAATTTCGTTGCAGAGACGTTCTGTTAGCTATAATCCCTCTGCCGATAGGTAACAGCGCTCCAACAAACAGGTTTTTCCGTTGCAGAGACGAAAACCCTACAGGCAGATGACGTCATCTGAGGCTACCAACAACTAAATGAGTGGTTGAAATTGAGTTTATTTTAGAAAAAAATATCTCTTAACTACAACAGGTGAAGTGGTGAACTATAGTTTGTGAAATACAGGTTAATAATAGGATCCGATATTGAATGAAAAAGACTAAGAAGTTGTCAAAAAACCACTGATTTATTGAAGATTAGAAAGACCGGTTTCGGTTATTACACCATTGTCAATCTCTGATAAACTAAAACTAAATACAAGAGCAGCAGAATTTATACTAGTAGGCGAGTACTGCTATTGGTCGAGGGCATGAACACCTGCCATTGGCCTAGCTAGACAGTCTCCTCCCACTCAACGGTGTGACAAAATGGCGGCTTAAGCAACAGAATCGCCATGATAATAAAATTTACTTTCAGTACAAAATAAGAACCAAGAAAACAAGTGTGAAAGATAATAAAACAAATAATGTAAATGGAGAAACTATTGACTAATGTATGCTTACAATTTTATGATAAAACTAAATTCGAAGTGTTGTATTGGTTGAAATGAATCTGGTCATTTAAACTATACTGGGAATTTTCCTTAATTACTCTTGTTATTTCTAAAGCCTCCAAAATATTCAAAGATCTGCCTTTGTTATTAACATGCAGAAACTCAACATTCTCCTTAACTGTGAACTTGTGATTATTTGACAACTTCTTAGTCTTTTTCATTCAATATGAATAATTACCACAATATCAACTTCTCAACTAGACAAAAAGGGATCCGATATTGGTTACGATATACGATTCTCTCATTAAAATTTATTCTTTTCAAAAATACAAAATACGACGAAAATACAAAATTTGGATGCAACATAGTATTGATTAGTTATTAGTGAGAAGGCTACAGTTGTTACACATAGAATTCCATGTTATAGGCTGAACTTAGATTCTGTTCTGTGAAAAGAAAACCTTTCAAATCGACTTTTGGATTTTGTTGTTGTGGGAGGATTACTGAGGTTTTTGTAATTGATATTGTCACGTAACTGTCCTGTGTAAGCTTGATAGAAGACTGATGAGTGCTGCTTCCAGTTAGGGTGTCTTATGCGGAGCTTTCAAGTTTGCGTTATTCCATTCTCTTGACATCGTATTTGAATATCGAGTTGTTGATGAATAAATATTATAGTGATCGAAACAATTGAACAATCTGTGTCGAAGATAAAGAATTTGAAGAACTATTAGTTCCATTTCTTGGATTTGAGATCCAAGTCTAAAAATTCTATATCAGCTGGGGAGAGGGTGGTAAGCTTAGAACAATAAAAAAACAAACAAAAGAACAGAACATTTAAGCTGTATCAAGGAAGGTATCAAAGTTTGAAGAACGATTATTAATTAGTTCCATTTCTTGGATTTGAGATCAAAGTATAAAAAATTATGTTAGCAGGGAAGAGGGTGAAAACTTTAGAACAATAAAAAAAGAGAATATTTGAGCTGTATCAAGGAAGGTATCGAACTGTATCAAGGTACCTTATGGGTATCTCTAGTTATTACAACCAAATCAAGCGAGTCAAGCTGACTGTCTCGGATCAATTAATTTATTCAATTAAATCCCGTTTAATCATTGTGAATGAATGATTAAAGAAAAACAAAAACCAGAACATTCAAGCTGTATCAAGGAAGGTATCAAACTTATCTCTTTCCTGTATAGGGCTACTTGTAATATAAATATAAAGAAAATAAAAATCTCAGTACCCTTTTTTTAAAATATTTTATCACAACATGTTTCGGTCATTTATGCCATTTTCAAGTGATATGAATTAAATTAAAAAAAAATCACTTTATAAAATAAGTAATATTCATATCACTTGAAAATGGCATAAATGACCGAAACATGTAGTGATAAAATATTTTAAAAAAAGGGTACTGAGATTTTTATTTTCTTTATATTTGAGGTATCAAACTGTATAAAGGTATCTTCTGGGTATCCTTAATTATTACAAGCAAATAGGAGTCAAGCTGACTGTCTTTGTTCAATTAATTTGCTAGAGCTATGACCTTCCAGTTTTGCTTTCGGAAGTGCACTTCCGAAAGCAAAACTGGAAGGTCATAGCTCTAGCAAATCTGAGGTAATCTGAATATCAGGAAATTCTCCAAGTATTTTTATTTTTTCATTTTCAGTGGATACAATTACATATCATATAAATTAATATGTTCGGGAAAGAACATCAGGCATGGCCCAAACTATTCTTTTTCCAAATTTTGATAATGAATAACATGCCCGAAAAAATAGGTTGTTTTTGGTAGTTTTAAGTAATTCCATAATTATCCACCAGGTTTAGTGGTAAACGCAGTATTTAAGCTGAGTTTGGGTAGATTTGGGTGGATTTTAATTTGTCTAAATAACCCAAAAGATTATGTTCAATTATGTTTCAATGTGGTGGGTTGAGTTTATACTTTCTTATTCTTTCAAAAGGTAATAAGATTACATTACTATGAATGTTTAGATTCTTGAATAATAAACACGAATAATGAATTTTTTTTCGATCAGCTGTTTTAGCACACTTGAAATTTGGACAATCTGGATGTCAACAATGCTTGTTATCGGAAGTTGAGGTTAGAAGTCCTATCCTACTCTGAAAATCAAATTTGAATAGTTTATGATATATCTTATTTGTATTTCATTCATGCAAATAAAATGATAGTATCTTATTGCAGAATACTTTATTCAATTCTAGAAGCATAAACTGATTCCGTTTCATAAACTATTTTGTAAATACGTTCACATCAAATCAGAATCACTGCCTTCAAGGTTATTTTACAGCCCTAGGGCCGTAAAAATTTTACCGGCCTGTTCATAAAACAATCATTTTCAGCCTCCATATGACTCACGAAAACCAGCTCATTACATCTAAGTGGAGCGAAAAATAAATTTTTACTCGACGAATTATTTTAAACAAGAATGAACAGTTAATATTGAATATATTACATCAGATATACCCTGTGGCACCTTTGAACCCATGCCTAGGATATTCGAAGAGAATATGTCTCATGCTCTGTCATGTTTAATATTGATATGGTTGTGTCTGATTGATTGAGAATGCATGAGGACTATAAGAAGTCACATGAAACTACCACCAGAAGACAAAGCTCCACTGCTTCTATAATATATTATCGTGTTACTGATTCAGTATCTGACTGACACAATTTGTTGTTTTGTTTCATTGGAGTAGGACTAGATGAGGTTCGTCCGCTGAATAATACAGCAGAAGCTGTTTGGTTTGAAATGGGTCGCTGAATACCATCTCAATTCGGATGATTGCAGAGTGAGAACACGATGATCCCTTGCGCAGCTCCATGTGAAAAAGAGAATTCATTTGGAATAAAAAATGCTACTACTTCGCTTGCGACCTTTTACATGTACGGTTCTGAGCTTGAAAAATTATAAATATTTCATGATGCAGGAGTATATCTATATATACAGATGCACAGAGCTTGAAGAATCATAAATGTTTCATGATGCAGGAGTAAACTGTAATGTGAACAAGAAAGTATGCAATATAAGCTGTAATATTATCAAGAAAAAAATTGCCAAGAATCTTATAAACTAAAAAACAATACCTGAATAAATCCAGGTTTCATGATGATTAATTATATTTTATCCTTGAAAATAAATATTTATTTACTTTGTATCCTTGAAAACACAATTCAATGTACAATCGCATCGAAATAAAGGTGCAATTCCTTAGCGACGACAATACGATTCTAGCCGCTCGACGGCTTTAGTCTATTACTGTATATTATCATATATATTTCGATACAGAATCTATAGGAACTCATAGCAGCCAATAGAGCGGAGGCTATAGTCGCACGGCTAGTTTAGTTGCAAAGGAATTGTACCTTTTTTTGAGAAATGAGAAATGAATTTATTTCCAAATACAAAAAATATTTTTACAAACAAAATATTCATTAAATTACAATAGTTTTTGGCGTGACTGGAAGAAGAAGCCTTGAGCCAGCCACTCCAGCCACGAGTTCTAAAAATAAGAAATACATTTTTTAACTAATAACAGCAGTACAAATGATACAATTCTATTGATATATATGGTAAATAATCTATGGATGTTGAATTTTATCAATAGTCAAGTACTATACTTTAGAAGTGTATATCAAATGAGAATTCATTTCGATGAACACATGAGCGAACTTGTTTAAAATAACATATTCAATCATGCAATGAGTATGAGGAAGTCTCTTAATACAATATTCGAGTACAAGCTAAATTAGAATATCAATATGAAGTGGATTTAAGTGTTATCAGAAAATGACTAATGGTTGAATGAATCCAAATTTTATAGAAGATTCAAATCGAAACGAATCAAATTATTTTTTATTTTGACAAAAACACAACTCAGTGAAATAAAGATATAAACTTCCTTACAGATATAAAGTTCTATACAGTTAGTTCCTGTCAAAATAAAAATACTACTTGCTAAATTGTTATTCTTAATTTGTATGCAAGTAGGTCAGTGAAAAAAAGATTCTTGGCTATTATTTTTTTGATTACATTATACTTCACATTACCTCACCAAGAATAAGTTCTGCGAGACACAATGTATTATTTTTTAGTTTATAAGATTCTTTGAAATTTTTCCTTGATAAACATTACAGTTCATTGTATATTTCCTTGTTTACATTACAGTTTACATTGCATTACTATACCCAGGTCAATTTTTTTTGACATATAACAAGTATTTTATTTATTCAGTATGCTAACCTACATATCCCAACCTACTTGTAAATAATCTAGAACAGGAACTCTAATTTATTCATTACTAGTAATAATAATAGTTTTTCAGTTTATCAAATGGAATAGAGCGTTTTCAAAAAAAATGTTTTCTAGGAAGAAAATAATGTTTCCAAATGTGCACTGGGCTCGTGAGTGATCAAATTGAGGGATGAAAGGACAATAGAAGCTTAACACCTATAGGAATACATCGGTCAGATTGACCGATTCACATTTTTGTCCTGTTAATTTGTTGTTGTGCCAGAACTGGTTAAGTGTGAAGCCAGCCAATCATAGTACCTTTCCCCCCACTATAGACAAACCTGTATCGCACATCAACAATCAGTTCAAGGCACGGAGTCTTGACATATAACAAGTATTTTATTTATTCAGTATGCTAACCTACATATCCCAACCTACTTGTAAATAATCTATAACAGGAACTCTAATTTATTCATTACTAGTAATAATAATAGTAGCAATAATAATGTGTAAGTATAATCTAAATAATGTGTATAATATATACAAAATCATTATTTATTATTAGACATGGATAACCACTACCTGGATGTACATTATACAATTTGCTTTCGAAAACCAGCCTTCCAGCATGAGTGCACCCCTGGAACCTAGCAGTATTACTAATTACATTGATCCTCGATGATATATTTCATGAAAAAGTCTACAAAACCAGACGAAAAGCTATAAAAGTCTAAACATGAGCTTATCGGTGAAAATGACCGTATGTGTTCCTTTGTGTTTTAAAATTATGTAGTTTTATAGGTGTTAATCGACCCACAGTGCTAGGTGGGTTCCGAACTCCCCGAATTATTCATGTGTGAGTATTATTTGAATGTGTCCATGGAGTTCTATCCATTTATATTGACTTCTCTCTCATTTTTCCACTTTCCTCTCCCATTCTCCCCTTTTCCACTCCTCCTCGCCCTTCATTCCTCACTTTTATATCTTCTACCTGCCCATTACATGGGAAACCATAGTTGGGTGAGTATTTTTTCTCCTTTTGTTCTTTCCTGCACACCTCATCATTAGGCCTGTTTTTTGTATTAACATTGGAAATTTTTATTTTGTTTGTATGTTTAGTATTTTGAGTTTGGGTTGAGTTTAAGAGAATCATCGATTGATCGGAATGAATCTGGATACTCCACAATTCGTTCCAATATCAGATGCTAGTGTGGCGCTTGAACCAGAAACATGTGTATTTGGAAGAAAAAAGGAATAGATGTCCGATTCGAAGCTTGAAATACGTTGCTTTGTAGGTTTGGCGGGCTAAAGCAGAGGATTACTGAGCAGAGACGTCTCTTGAGTCTGGTCTGTTGTTCATGCGACCAGCTCAGCCAACTACAAACAGCATTTTCTTATCGCAGTCCCTCTTCTTCCAGAGACAGGCCAGTTCTTTATCTTCAAACAAAAACGGAATTGAAATGCACGGAGATACTGCTTTGACGTTTTTTCCAGATTGATTTCTACAAAGTTATTTTATTGGTTATTTAATCAATATCAATTTAATCAATATCTTCGATACAACATTATTTTTCCAGATGGAAATAAATTGGAAGTTGCATTTGTTCAAATGCTAATTAATAAATAATTATTATTAAACGGAAATCCCAATTAAATGCTGTAAATCACCCTGAAGATTTCTGCTACTGCAAATATTGACAACAGGGTAAACAGCTAGATGGAAATCCGATGAGCTCTATGTATACAAGAATTATTTGTCAGCCCGGAAAATTAATTGGGATTTCCGTTCAATAATAGTAATTATTATTATTTTACCAACGGAAGTTCTCATCCCTAATGTACAACGGTATATTCAAATTGGGAGATTAATCTGTTGAAAAACAAAAACTATCTCAAAAAATAATTATAGAATACTATTTTGTCTTTTATATCAACAAAATGAGATTAAAATCATCATCATCATCCATTATAATAACTTTTTCAATTCATATTAAGTGGTGACTTATCTAGATTTGTATTTTGATAAGTATGTGTCTTCAGCATGAATTGAAGCCTAAATAATTGGGATGGATGGAATTATCGAGTTATCAGTGTATGGTATCTTGTGTGGGTATATAGTTGATGGGAGTTGATATAGTTGGTGGGAGTAATATGATAGCATTAATAACTATTTAGATTTATCCATTTTCACACTCAATTTCCCATTCCTGGTGATGATTAATCAATTCTTGATAATCTAATGTGAATCTAGAGCTCATATTATATTATCTTCGAAAATGGAATTCATTGTGGAACTGATCCATAGTGACATCATGTTTAATTTTTTTCATTACAGAAAACATGTATTTTGCAGTAGATACCATTTATCACTTAGTTCATCATTGTGTTCCTGTGAAGTTTATTTCACTCCCAAGGAAGAGCTATTAAAAATCCAATCATCAAAGAACTTGAATGAAAGTGGAAAAATGAGTGAATACTTACAGAGGGACTCAAATTGCCTTCTCAAATAGAATATTCCATTAGCATTCCATCATGAGACTGAGTCTTGATGCGAATTCAAGCTCTTTTCAAAAGATGCCATAAGAAATTTCGAAATAATTTCCACAATTTTCGTACTTTTCATCAGCGAGACGGGAATAATTTTGAGGAAATTATTTTCCGAATATTAATTAGAGCTTTTTCAATAATGTTTGGAATTTTCTGCCCGCTAAAGACTCGGAATCCATTGAATGTACTTTGTGGAAGTTGTGAGGGTGGAGGAAGGAGGAGAGTTGGTGAGTTGGCGCTCCTTGTCATTAATTGTGGTTGTTTATTAACGCATCGAGCTCATTCATTTCCAACTATCTGAAGAGAAAGTTGAGCGCGGAATTCGCTCTTTTCAAACTTAGTCGAGCTATTAGGAATTTATGATGAAAGCTGGTTTCGAATCGCGTGAGGTGGAAATCTCATCCACTCTACAAAACAGAACACAAATAAGTCGATTCAATTCCACTGACGCCAAAAAGCGAATTAATTATGGTCAACTTTGTTTCTGGATGACTCGATTCTAGGTTAGTAATCAAATTTATGATTTATTCAATAATTGATAGACAATACTGTGAGTTTCATGATTAATATCGGGGCACCGAGCTTAGCTCGTTATTTTTTTTAAAACAGAACACAATTATTCTCTAAAATGATCGTGTTTATATTTCACAGCTGGCTATAGCTGGCTATATATCTTATGAATTTCTGGGATGCGATATTTTGATTTTTCACATACTCACTCGCTCACTCACTTTTTTACTATCCACAGCTGTTTCAGCCAAGGATGAATAATTATCCTTTTAATGTCGTTCAGCGAGTTTTCTCAAGGATGAGACCTAGTGCAATCGAATTTTCATATCTTGAACCTACTTTGTTCCAAATTTTGTGAAAATCGTTAGAGCCGTTTCCGAGATCCGTTGAACATGAATAACCAGATACAAGTATGAATAAATAACTAGATATAAAGATACAGAAATTGCTCGCTCAATATAATAGGATTAACTTAGCTAGAATGATGCAGGAGGGGTGAAAAACATGTTTTCAAAACTACATGCAATACTTCAAATACTTCAGTCACTGTGTTATACTACTTAACTTTAATACTACTTATACTTTTTTCAGATTATTATTTCCATTATTATTAGTTTAGAAACGTCATTATTCACTTTACTTTAGAACTACTTCTGCTTTTTCAGATTATAATTCCCATTATTATCAGATACGTTATTATCCATTGTTTTATTCTTGGCAATGGAGAGTATTCATTATTATTTATTAATATCTCGTATCTGCCATTATAAATTGCTTTATTGTGACTTTGAACATTGAGAAAACAAGAATTTTTGTAGGAAGCAGTTAGGAATAAGGTATTATTTAACCTTTTCCTTACTATAGTGAGGTCCACGTTATAATGGCAGTAGAGAAAGATAGGAGAACAGCGTTGTCGATTCTCTGCTTGCCACTGCCTTCTAGAGGATAGCTGATACCGGTCAATCAGATGTGATGTTATTACTATCTCGTACTATCTCAAGAATCGTTCTATTGTGACTTTTTAAACATTGAAGAAACAAGAATCTTGTTAGAAAACAGCTGTTCTAATGAGTTCTTATTCTATCTCTTCCATACTATAGTAAGATCTATGTTATAATGACAGCGGAGAAAGATAAGAGAACATTGACGATTCTTTGCCTTGCAAGCACCTTTCTTAGAGACGGACTGATACCAAGATATATGATGCAATAATTATTGACATTATTCTTGTTTAAAGTAATCAATTATATTCTATTCGCCAAGTAAATATAATTTCCAATGATCGAATAATAATTAATTTTCAAGATTGAGATTGTTGATTTTCGCCAATCAACTATATTTCCACATTGTTAAAAAAATGATCTGGCAACGTTGTAGTGTTAGAAAAGAAAAGCGCTATCTCCTTTGACGAATGATAGACAAGGATAGCAACACCAATGATAATCAAATACTTCCATGATAATATGGACCTTACCTTAATAAGGTCACATTTAACCCATTCTCTATTAGGTCCTAAATATATTTAGGACCTATTTGGTGATTCCCTGTTCATGAAAGTTGACACATTGAATGAACAAGACTAAGAAATTGTCAAAAAACCACTGATCTATTTGATAATTAGAAAGACCGGTTTCGGTTATTACACCATTGTCAATCTCTGATAAACTCATTAGATCACTCAGTTTATCAGAGATTGACAATGGTGTAATAACCGAAACCGGTCTTTCTAATTATCAATAAATCAGTGGTTTTTTTGACAATTTCTTAGTCTTTTTCATTCAATATGAATAATTACCACAATATCAACTTCTCAACTACACAAAAAGTGAAAGTTGACACAGCTCTTATTAGGGCTGTTTGTTTTCATTCCCTCCCCTCATCACTATAAGATACTCCACATTGATATTATCAAAATTTAGTTTATTCATTGGATGAGTTCTACTTCTACAATAGAGAAATGATTCACACAAGTAATAATGAAAATTGATAGAATTCTTCAATGTTGTTCTCCATTACGAGCTGCTTACTGTATTATTAAATCACTCTTCTGCTATTAAAAAAATGTGATAGTCGTTCTTTTTATTATCAAAAAAGAAAATTGATATTCAATTTGATGCCAGTAGAAACTTGATGAAACAAGTGTGTTTTGGGCCTGTGTTTCAGCACAACATGATGATGCAGAAATTTGCAGTCGACCTATTTGTGGGCAGGCTTATGCTTGGCTTGAATGTATGGAATTTGAGCATGTCTGGCGCAGTATGATAGGAGTAAACGTCGGGGGGAGGGGAGGGTTTAGGGTGTATACTAGGTTGGGTCTGGGAGATGGGGGGGGGTGATACCGATCAATGACACTCACTGGTCACCCAATTTCCATTAGCTGAGGTGTTTGCACATCTCCCAACGCGTATATGCCTACAAACTGTCCGCTGTTCATCATTCTGCTCTCCCGGCTTTTTTTTGTTATGCCAACCTCCGCTCTCTGCTCTCTGTATACCCTTGCCAGAGGACAACAAAACCAAATATAACCATTTACAGTAATGGATTGGCTCAATTTGGAACAAGATTGAACAACGCGGTGGCCTTTAGTGACCTTTGAATCGTGGTTTATTGTTACACGGCTCTTTCTCTATTTTCCACTCGGTTTGAAATTCATATCTCTCTAGTGCTTGTTTCTGCGTTCAATTCATATTACTTTTCGGCACACTGCACAGAAAGCAGCTGTTTTCCAGTCCCTACGTAGATCTGAAAGACATTGTTTGCAGACGACTCTCGTCTGACGTCAGAACAGGTTTCTTTCCGGCCTAGGCCGGAAAGAGTACCCTTTTCAGCCGCTAACATGGAACTAGGAAAGGTGATCAAAAAACAGCTGATCAAAAAACTTTTCATCATTTGTGTTCATTATTCAATAATGAAAACATTTATAATAATATCATCTTATTGTCATTTGAAAGAATAAAAACGTATAAACTCAACCACCCACATAATTGAACATATCTTTTAGGTATTTAGACAGAATAAAAAATGAAAATACTTGGACAATTTCCTGATATTCAGATTACCTCAGATTTGCTAGAGCTATGACCTTCCACTTCTGCTTTCGGAAGTGCTTAGTAAACAGTTATTATTATTTTATATATATTGTTTATTTTTGTGTGTGGCGAAAAATAGCGTTCGCACCACGGGCAAAAATGTTTTTCCGGCTCTCAATCTTCTCTAGTCCTCGGCCTACGGATTCGGGCTTGAAAACCGATTTCGAGCCGGAAAAATCTCATTTTCTGCTCTAGGTGCGAAATATACTATTGTTGCAGCTTTTCGAAAAATCCCTCGAAAATCACACTGAATAACCGACTCGACTCATCAAATTCAAATGTATTCTCTCATTAAGGTAATTCACAGAATACATTATTGTACAATGATTTGAAATAATCGAATGCTGATTCTGTGAACAGGTGAGTTGGAAGGAAATGAATATTTTCGTCATATAGTTCTCAATCATCTCATTCATCGCTATTTATCGATTCCACTGCTTTTACCTTCAATTCCGGAGTGATGTTGATGATAATGATGATGATGATGATGAAGTCGATGATGATGAATACGATGATAATGGAAATGATGATGGTGATGATTATAATGATAGAGATTATGATGAAGGTGATGATGATGATAAAGATAATGAAGATGATGATGATGATGAAGAAGAGGAAGAAGTTGATGTTGATTGTGATGATGATGATGATGATGATGAATACGATGATAATGGAGATGATTATGAATATAAAGATATAAAAATCTCAGTACCCTTTTTTTGAAATATTCTATCACAACATGTTTCGGACATTTATGCCATTTTCAAGTGATATGAATTAAATAAATAAATACTACTGGAAGATTCTTATTTTGATCATATGTTAGTGTATTCATATGTTTTTATGAACTGGGACTATTTATTTATGGTAGTATTTATTTATTTAATTCATATCACTTGAAAATGGCATAAATGTCCGAAACATGTTGTGATAAAATATTTAAAAAAAAGGGTACTGAGATTTTTATTCCTTTATATTTATATTACAAGCCGCCCTATACGGAAAAGAGATAAATGAGATGATTATGATTCTTCTGCTAGTGCCTATTCGTCCCGAATATTGGGGATCCGCCTGACTATGGATATCTTATTTACAGACATCCTGGAAAGTTCTGTTGTAGAACTTCTACAAAAGCTTCTGAAAAGCTCTTTTGTAACATGATGATGAAGATGATGAATTCGATAGTAAAATTCATTGAAATTTATATATTTAATGACATAAGAGTATAATCATAGCCACATGAGATTTATAAGATCAAAAGGTTCAGCTGAGGAAACCAGCTGATGATGTAGCAGGTTTTGCCATGAAACCTGATCCTGTAAAGGTGCGTACAGACTTATACGCCACGAACACGCGCATTTCAATTTTCATCAGCTTATTATTACGTGTATTTGTACAGAAACAGTAAGATAAAGTAAATACAATAAGATACAATAAACCGCACAAACCCGTTTTATGTTTCCAACATCCTATTAAGAAAAGCCCCAAACAGAGAAATAGTTGATCCCACTGTTGGTATTCTTGCTTACAAAAAAATTATTTGTAATTGGTTATACGATACTGGTGCCTGTAACTCTGAACATCTGCTGGAGCCTTTGTACTCTTAATTTATAAAAGAGTAACTCAGACATACCGTTTCAAGAAGTCCCCTAGCTTCGGAATCAGGAAAAATTTTTGCCATCTGCAAAACTAAAATATAAATGACTTGCCTTTTATGTACCTACCTTGATTCTTATTTATCTCCTTTCATTGCCGCTGTTCTTTGCTCATTTTTTTTCTTTTTCTCAAAACTTTTTATTTTTTCTTTTCATTTTTGAATTTTTCATTGGACACTTTCAATTTCAAATTACTTAGTATATGACGGTACTCGTCCCACACACAAGTCTATGACTCATGTGGGACTATACCTTTATTGCTGGGTCAGAGCATTTTGATTGGGTATAGTGTAGGCTATTCATTACATGTTTATTTTTTCTAATGGAGGTTTGTATTTTTTTTCAATCATGTTACTTATTTAATTTACGTTTTGCAAAATAAGACCTTCAAGACTTTTTTTGATTATTGGATTCTATTGTATGTCTATCCATTTAGTCATTCAACTATAGCTATTCATGTAGTTTAGCCTAGATCAAAAATTTGTTCTAATCATTAATAATTGTTTGCTGAATATCTCAATAAAGAATTATTGAATTGAATTGAATAATAAGCATGGTAACAGCTGATGGAGAGCGAAATGTGTGTGTTCGTGGCGCTTAAGTCTGTACTCACCTTATGTTGAAGTGGTTTTGAATAAATATGGTGATATTGTAAAAATCTTTTGTATCTTTTCATTTCATAATTTCATGGAAGAATACCACTACATCTTCTTCCATATAACCAAATTATTATCATCTTAAACAGTGATTTAATAATAGTTTCTCATCCCAACTTAACCTCTTTCCATATTTTACAAAGTTGTAGATCTCTTATTAATTGTTCCCTAAAAATTCTCCTGATAGTGAATAATGCTCATGTTGTGAGTGTACATCATACCGACAATAATTAAATAATTGTTTCTCATCACAACATAACCTCTTTCTAGACCTTACAAAGTTGTAGATCTCTTATCAACTGTTTCCGCACTTTCCACTCTAACAGACTCTTTTCAGAGTAAATAAAGCTCGTGTTGTGAGTGTATATCATACCGACGATAATTTAAAAATTGTTTCTCATTCCAACTTAACCTCTCTCCATACTTTACAAAGTTGTAGATCTCTTATCAACAACTGTTTCCTCATTAAATGAGGAAATTTTGTCCACTCCCTGCCTCTGTAACAGAAGACTCCTCTCAGAGAGAATAAAGCTCGTGTTGTGGGTGTATATCATGCCGAGCAGCAAGGCGCTTATTTGGTGATGTTGCTAAGTTAAGTCATGAATAAAGTGTTGACATGGTGTGAGCTGACTGAGCGATGTCCAAGCAGCTGAGCAGAACATCTTTTCTGAGCCGACAGCGCAAAGCACTCGCTAAGAAGTCGACTACTGCTTTCACTTTACATTAAAATATTCATAGTTTTGTTCTGCGTTGAATATTTCATAAGGCATCTCGCGGCGTCGACGACGAATTTTCTTGAAAATGCTGCAGCTTCACCATCCTCTCAGCTTCGGCGTTCCGTATCAATTTGAGAATTGTGGACGCGTATCATCTTTGATATCTCAGTGTTCAATTAGGTATTCTCTTTATACAACACATTATTTTCAACCTTCACTTGCACCGAACTCGTTACATCTACATAATTCAAGATCATATATAGCATAAGAAGACATTCCATGGTATAGGTAGTTTATGTTCCTAGTTTCAAGCTAATTTATTGTTAAGTCAAGCCGACTACTGTCTATTATTACTGTTTTGTTGGTGTGAGAGAGTTGAAACGGCACAGTATGAGAGACTGACAGCGTCACTTAGCTTTACCAAAAACAACTACTATAGTGGGGTCCACGTTATAATGATAGTGGATAAAGATAGAAGAGTAGCGATGCCAATTCTCTGCATTAATTAATTATATTTCTACACTGTCAAAAACATAATTGTCATCGTTGTGGACATAGAAAAGGATAGTACCACCGGCTTTGTTGAATGATAGACAAGGATAGCAAAACCAAAGTTGATCAAATACTGTCATTATAAAGTGGACCTCACTATAGGATCAGCTTGAGTTAACATTGAAAATAGGAACGTAAACGCCCTCTACCATGAGATATATCTTTGTGCTATCTTTTCTCTATTGTCAAATGTAGCTCTATGTATGTTTTCAACGCATGTGTTTACATCTACATTTCATAGAATGAAGCTCTATGTATTAATAAAACAATATTGAAACTTTAAGCACCCTTTATTATTTAAAATATTACAACGACTAGTTTCGACCATAACTTAGGTCATTTTCAAGTTGAAATGTGGGAAATAAATAAATCTTGGTTTATTGGTACTTCAAGTTTCAATATTGTTTTATTAATTTGTAAAAGTAGCCCATTCAAGTGAAGTGTTTTCAGCTCTATGTATGTTTGCAACGTATTTACTCACATCTTCATCGATTCATACTCATATGAGATCGTTGACTATTTTATAAAATGTAGCTCTATGTATGTTTGCAACGTCTCTCTTCACATCTCCATCGATTTATACTCATATGAGATCCTTTACTCTAGAAATCTTCGACCTGTTTTTTTCCTCATGACTGACGTACCGTATCTATTCCAAATAGATTTCGGAATCAGAATTTCGTATGGGCGTACACGGAACCAAATAATTTTCATGGCGAGTGAATTATCTCTTCCAATTAAATTCCACATAATTATTCAGTGATTGAAATGGAACCAGAGATTTCATGGCAAGTGAATTGCAAATGAACTAATTGTACATGTATATTGGAGTTCCGTGAATATCGATGAACACTTGACCAGAATGATACTCTTACACTGAACTTAAGAATCTACAATATTTCTGAACAGTAATTTCTTGAACATCTTTTCTGATTGTTTGTGATTGATTTAACCCATTCTAAAAGTATTTTTAAATTAAAAAAGCTGTGTTTCTGAATGTTTTGGATTGTAAACTGGAGTGAGTAATTCAAAAATGTGAAAGTAACACATAATATAGCTACATTTGGACTTAACTGTCATTTGGACTAAATTCATCTACATTTGGACTTAACTCATCTACATTTGGATATAACTTAGATAATATTAACTTATAACTTTGTCGTATAAATTAGAATTGGAACCGTTTTTGGCTTGAGACTATGGTACTTTGTGGAAGTTATGTGATTCTGAATACATAATTGAATAGATTTGTAACAATTATGAGTTCAAATTGTGATCTGATTCCCAATTATTCATAGATTGGAAGTAGTCATCACCCAAGGATAGTATTTAGTATATAGGATACCTTAATAAGGATGAGGATATCTAAATACTAATCTTGGTCCTTGACTCTTCAGAAATAATTCTACATTCTAGCATCTCACCAATGTCATGAAAATTGATCTTAATTGTTAATACTACTTTATTGATTCATACGATAAGAACATCATGAAAATGATTGATTGATTGAGTAATTCATTTATGTAGATTACAATATATACTGGCTTATACACTTATATACAATAGCTTACAATACAGCAAAATTATAGATGAATTTACAAAATATAAATTGAGAAAATAATTATTGAACTGTATATGATATGAAAAAAAGCAATTTGTAATAACTATAGATAAAAAGGATAATATTGTTATGCATCTACATAAATTGACGGAGCTTTGGACATATCAATGTCCATTCTTCGGAAAGAATATTCGAAGTATCCTTCCCACTAACTCTCTACCGATAATGATAGTGAGGGGAAAAATAAGGTAACCTTGTTCTATTCCTCACCCAAATTTAGTAAGGTTACTTATTCTTTATCGTATTCTCATATCTTCCTTGACCTCAATTTTTCAAATTCTAGCTAATTCTCTTATCACGAACTAATCTTGTACCTAATTCCCACATTAATCACTCAGAATTGTAAACCACATCGGAAACAAGTTTGCACTTTGACTTCCATTAAATTTGGCTCTTGGAAAGGACACAGATTTGTATGAATGCTATCACGATTTCCAAGTTGTTTTGAAGGGGTTTTGGGGGGTAGTTATCAAGGGAGATGTTTGAGAGTGGTGGAGGGGGTGCAGAAAGTAGTAGTTGGCCGATTTGGCAGCAGGTGGAAAACAGGAGTTTGAAAGCTGAGTGGAGAGGAGTAACAAACAACATCGTCGTCAAAAGTCGAAGAAACCGGTGATGGTATCGTGAGGGTGGTGGGGGTGCTCTTGTAGTAATAATAGTAGGTGGTTTGGGGGGGGGAGGGTGGTAGTATTGTGAGGGTGGGAGAGGGTGATTATCTGTGGGTATCAGTTATGCAGTTGGAAACCGGCCTCACCTCTCAGTCAGTGTGTGGTTGTCATGGCAACGGACGTAGTACTCGAATCATTGAGAGGGCCGGGTGCTGAGGGGGTGGCGGTGAGAGGGTAGAGGGGGGGACAGCATTGATTGCCAGGTCGGTGTGCTCGCCCCTTTCACAGAGTCAGTCAGTCTTCCACAGGCACGTCGACGGGTTGCTTCACGTCACCTCACACCAAGTCACGTTGTCGTTCTGTCGTCACGTCGTCAGGTCACCGCATATCACCACGGCCAATCAACGTGAAGTGCTGCGATTGATAAACGTGAGTACGGTTATCACATTGCTTACAAAAACAGTAAGAATTGTTTCAAACTCTCATAGCCGGCGAACTTTTGTTTCTAAAGCTGGGTTTTCGTTTGTGCGTAAATGCCGTCGTCGACCACGAAAGGGTGAGAATCTCAGATTAGATAGATCTCAATTTCTCTAAATAACCTAAAATATTATGTTCAATCATGTTTTAATGGGGGAGGTTGAGTTTATACTTTTCTATACTTTTAAATGACAATATGTTGATATTATTGGAAATGTTTGATTCTTGAACAATAAACACAAATAATGAAAAGTTATTTGATCAGCTGTTCTAGCACACTTGAAATTTAGACAATATGAATGTCAACAATGCTTGTCGTCTTCGACTGCGGAAATTCACGCACAAACGAAAATGCACCTTTAAGATGTAAATGATCTTTATTTCAGATTTACACTGCACCTGTCGTACAGCATCTCTTGATGTATTGTATATACAATATCCGGTCACAATAGGTATCCACATTACGTACTAGTAGTTTTATATTCTCATAGACGGTGAACGTTTTTTCCAAAAAATAGGAAAAATATCTATTTTCCAGATAATCACTGAGCTTTTCATGATACCTTGTAAGTTCGATATCCGGTCACAATTGGTCTCCAAATTACCCACAAGTAGTTTCAAACAGTCATACCTGGATACCTGGCGAACGTTTGTTTCCAAAGATGTGATCTATATTTCAGATATGCACTATGTCGTCTCACTATGCATCTCCTATTGTATTTAAATTTCCGGTCAGAAAAGATTAGAATAGAATGAATTTTTTATTTGTTGACTTTGCGAAGTTTGAACTGTAGTGTCAACTCAACCACGTCGTTGGCAAAAAATACAAATACAATACAAAAAATCATGTTTTTGGACTCAGGGTACCTTGAAACGTATAGAGAACTTGAAAGTAAGGTACCGGTACCTTAATGTTTTTTGGATATCAATATTTTCCTCACCTATGATAAGAGGGCAAGGAAAGTAAAAATTCAATAGTTAATAGAATTACTTTCTTATGTGTTGACGTGGCGAGGTTTGGACAGTAATGTCCACTCTACCACTTAACGACGTCGTTAGCAAAAAATACAAATATAATAATATAGAATATAGTGAGTGGGTGGTCTAGTATTAATAGTCGAGATGACAAAAGCGTTGCACCTGTTAGTATGCTACTGCTAGCTGGTCGTGGGTTTGAATCCCGCCGAAGGCTTTGACGTTTGAATATTTCTACTCAAGCACAAGCTGAAAGCTCATGTGAGCATCACAATAAGTGAAAGTACAGTCAATTCATTCTTTATTCATTCATACAATGAGTACAATGTGATAGTGAGGACATCATCAAAATGATAGGGAGAGAAACAATAAGATAAAATTGTGCTATTTCTCTCCTAATTCCTGATAGGGTTACACATATTAGATGAAAAGACTAAGAAATTGTCTAAAACCACAGATTTTATTGATAGTTGGAAATGGTCAGAGATTGACAATGGTGTAACAACCGAAACCGGTCAATAAAATCTGTGGTTTTTGACAATTTCTTAGTCATTTTATTTAATATGGATAATTACCACAATATCAACTTATGAACTACACAAAAAGGTTACACATAGTCTGAAATGGGTTAAGTCTTGTAGTTCTCCAATTCACAAAATTTGCAGTCCTTGAATGTTCACAGTCCTTAAAAGTAGATTTTCAAATTGAGTTGCTTCAAAACCAAAAATAGAACGGATATTTCACATTATAATCACTTAAATAGAGAAGATTCACATATTAAAGACATAATTATGAAATAGGATCGTGAAAACAATCTTAATTTGAACTGCATTGATTTGCACTTTGAAACAATCTGTCATTTTTATATTGGAATATCATTATCTTTGCCTTTGTGTTGGTCTACCTTTAGCAATCACAAAAATTTGTTAAGTCACATTGGTTTAAGATGTAAAGTTTATGTTACTGTACCTGAAAATCAATTTCAAATAAGCCTTAAGATTTTCCACTTTGAAACTTGAAGAACTTGAAAATTCATCCTCCAATTGACAAACTTATATATCACTTAGTTTAATATGATTACAATTGAATTTCTTTAAATATAGCTTTAGTATGGTCCAATTCAAATGGTAGTAATTGATTAACATTGGTGTTGGTATCCTTGTCTATTATTTAACAAAGCAGATAGTGCTATCCTTGTCTATCATTTGACAAAGCAGATAACGCATAACCCTTTTATAGCTCCGCAACGCTGCCATATCGTTTTTAACAATGTAGATTTTCAAATTTAGATGCTTCAAAACCAAAAATAGAACAGATATCTCACATTAATGTCATTCAAATAGAGAAGATTTACATATTGAAGAAATAATTTTGAAAAAGGACCGTAAAAACAATCTGAATTTCAACTGGAGGGATTTGCACTTCAAAACAATCTGTCATTCTCATATCGGAATATCATTATCTTTGCCTTTATGTTGATCTAGGCCTACCTTTAGTAATTACAAAAGTTTGTTGAGTCACATTGGTTTAAGATGTATAGTTTAATATTGGTTTAATGTATAGTTTATGTTACTGTACCTGAAAAGCCAATCGTTGTAACTTAACTCAACTATATAATATAACTCAATATATAACTTAATATAGTTACAATTTATCTACTATACCCATAGCTCTAGAAAGGTCCAAGTTAAATGGAATTATTTGATTAACATTGGTGTTGCTATTCTTGTCTATCATTTGACAAAGCAGATAACGCATTACCCTTCTATAGCTCCGAAACACTGCCATATCGTTTTTAAAAATGTAAGAATATAATCAATCAACAGAATTAATCTCAATTGAGATAATTCATCTTATACTCATAGAAAAATATACTCGTATATTGTTGACGAATAAAAAATAATTTATTATTTTAAGTAGGAATGAACAGTTAATATAATATCATATATACCGGTATCAGCTATCTTCTATAGAAGGCAGTTACAAGGCAGAGAATCGCTGTTCTTCTATCCATCTCCACTGTCATTATAACGTTGTCCTCATAGTAGTCACAGATAGGCTAGCAGGCTGATAGGACGCTATGTAGTGTTGAAGGAGCAGTAACGCAACCCGCTTAACACATTCCGTGGCATTGAACTCATTTCAATCTTTACAAAACAATACTAACAATACTTTACAATCTTTACGAACAACATATGCATTATTCTGTATCCAATATATTGAAAAAACAGTACTGAGTTTAAGGGCAAAGACACACGAAGCGTTTTTTCAGGCGTTTCCTGAGAGTCGGCAGTGCAGAAAGTTATCCGATAGACTGATTGGGTTGGCGTTCGGGAATCAGCTGATAACCAGCCAATCGGAGATCTTTCTGCCATGCAGACTCGTCTGAAAACGCCTGAAAAAACACTTTGTGTAACTTGGCCCTTAACGAATCTTAGTAGATAGAACCATAGAGAAACAATAGCCTAAGTAGATATCCCATGGTATAGGGCGTTTATGTCGCAATTTTTACTGTTATCTCAAGCCAATTACTGTTGATTATTGTCGAATTTTACTGTTTTGTTGTGATGAGAGTGTATAAACGGCTCAATATGAGAGACTACCAGTGTCACACAGCTTCACGGAGAAGAATCACATGAACTATCGGCTTGAGATAATAGAAAAAGTTGCGACATAAACGCCCTATACCATGGGATATCTACTTACGCTATTGTTTCTCTATGATAGAACGTACTCCGGGGGATTTATTTTTAAGTATCCCTTCTCATATAATTAATTTTTGGCAGTAAAACATCACGTTCTCGAAAAAGGAGGAAACACAAAGTAATAAAAGTTAATAAAAACAATATAGAAACCTTGTAGTACCCTTTATTATTAAAAACTTTAAAATATTCCATCAATGACTGGTTTCGACCCTAACTTAGGTCATTTTCAAGTTGAAAATTTTTTAAGTAATTGATTTATTAATTTGTACAAATGTAGCCCATGTAGTGGAGTGTTTTTGATCATTTTTGCTGGTTGATGCTTTAAGCAACATACGCTCTGAAAAGTGATAAGATGACATTATCAAAAAAACTCTCGACCAGAAAGGATACGAACCCACAATCAGACGCAGCGATCAGCTGCACGCTCCAGACCACTCTGAATTATTTGAAATTATTTCCGCAAATAGATATAGCCAATGCCTATTATACCACAAATATGAGATAAATATTACAATTCTGCCAAAACAGTATTCTCCATCCGTTTTCCTGGTAGATAGAGGTATTGAGAGCCTGCCGTTGATTTCCACCCAAATTTCAATTCAGGACTCAACGTCAGAATTTGAATCGAACAGAGTTGTGGTTGATTTGAATATACTGAATGGCAGTGAGCCAATCAAAATCCCATCTTAACCGCGGGGCGTCTGCCAATGTGCATCTGAAAGGAATCAGTCTGACTCAGTTGAAGTGGTCTGAAAGGGGAACTGTCAGATAAAACATCAAATCTGTCAAAAGTACAGATGTTTCCAACATTTTCGTAATGCGCTATCATGTACATTGTGTGAGAGATGATTAGAGATCGCACATAGTTTTATTTGATTGAAGGGAAAGTTGTTTCAAGCGTTCATATCAAACCTACGCCCGGTTGCATAAAGGTCTGGCAACTTTTAATACCGATTAAATGCCACGATGACCAATAAAAGAAGCCTCCTTTTCAGGAAAACATTCTCTGATTGGTTATCATGGAATTTTATCATGATCATATGAGTCCAATTAATTGAGTATATTAATTATATAGGATTTTTTAGGATTCAGTGAGATTAATTTTTTGTTTTATTTGGTTTTCACGCTTTTTGAATTCAAAATTTCCTGTCTGTAGGTGTTTGCTCAGTACGTTAGGAACAAATTCCATAAAGTGGGAAAACATAACCTTCTTCCTGAACTAGTATTTGAATCAAAAAATAAATGATTGAATATTATAATGAGAAACAACAATGTAAAAAGTTTTCTAGAATTCCCCAGAGATGAGCTAAAGAATTATTTCGCGATGCATGAATAAATATGCGATTCAATTTGGTAATGATATTATCGAGAAAATTAAGCCGTATCCGCACAAAAGGGATCAAGTTCAAATTTACCACGTCCAAAAAAAAATCACTCCCTTGTTATTGGATGGGCACGTTAAATTGTCGGTCCCGGCTGAAGTATGGCAATCGTAAGGCACATTGACGGCTTAAATTATATATTCAGGCGGTGGGACCTTCCTGCAAGGGACTCCCCACCAACAAAAGCCATACTAATTTACTTTTTTCACCATGTTGAATCGTATTTTTCGACATTTTTCCGCAGCAGCTTATTATTATGCCAATCATTCACTATCAGAAGATAATCAATGTACTAAGATACATCAATATTCTCGGTACATTACAGATAATATTTTTTGTTATCAAGTATTCAAAATTTTTTGAATAGTCTGAAGGGTTTACTATCTTAGAATAATATCGTCGTCGTCGTGTCTTGTTACAGGGGTAGGCATTAATACCTGATCCACCTTCAAACATTCTCCCACCTTCTTCTTTGTCTGCCAATACTTCTCCTCCCTTCTGGCTTGAAAGCAAATGCTCAGTGTCGTAACAATTTTTTTCGGCCCCCCCCCCGCAAACATATTTTTGCCCTCCCCTCCCCAAAAATGACTTGGATTTTGACATTTTCTCACCACTTTGACAAATGATGTACCTTGTTTCAATGTGTATTGGATTGTTTCATGAGAAAAATTTCTTCGTATTTTTTTCATTAAAGCTTATGTCACATTCAACGATCAATAAATTATAGCTTGCTAGTTTGAAATCCCTCCAATTTTTTGCAAGCAATAGAGTAATACTCAATTGATAGAAGTTCACAAGTTTCTTCCATTGTTCCCTTTTTTTGATATTTCTGATTGTAGAGTCCTTCGAAAACCTAGCATTTGATGGTAAAAATCTATGGTGAAGTCTTCTCCATATTCAGCCGCTAATTTCATTGATTTCAGGCAGATGATAAAAACTTTGGATTGATGACACAAATCTGCTCATCTCTATAGTGAGGTACACGTTATAATGGCATTGTACAATAATTGCAATACTGTTGCTGTCCTTTTCTAACATACACCAGAACAGATAGGTCTATCTCTCTCTATATATATAAGCTTATGCTTTTTGGGCCAGCATGTGGAAGCGTCAGAAGTGACTTGTCATAATTTGAAAAACACAAAACAAATATTACATTGAAGGACAGTATGCTATATGCAGTATTACTGCATATTTTGGAATGGCCTCTATGGGTCTGCCTCAAATGTCAATTCTCTGTAATACTCCTTCGATCCATTTAAGCCCCATATCACTTGCCGCATGCACCTCCTGCAATCCTCCCTCACATGGGAACAGAGGGCAGTTCGAAACCAAGTGCTCCATTGTCTGTATCTCGCCACATTCACAGTATGGGTCAGGTGTAAAACCCCATAAGGCAAGAGACTGGGCGCATCTTCCAGTAGATGTCCGGAACCTGTTCAAACAGCACCACTGCCGGCGGCCAAGCAGTGTCCCTGGCACCTGTACGTTTGGATCCTCAATTAGGTGTTTATTCTTTACTGTTGAGGAGGACCACCTTGCCTTCCAAATTGTTCCAATATCCTGACCATTCTGATCATCTAATCTCAGATACCTCCTAGATTGTAGCCGTCTTGCTGGTGCATTATTTAGCTCCTTAGCTATTGGCAACTCATTCCTTGAGACAACCCTGTTAACAAGTTGTCTTGTCTTATTCAATCTGCGGAGGTCTGGTGGCAGGACATTACAAAGCACAGGTAGCCAGTTGGTCTCTGTTGGTCTTAATGTGCCACTGATTTTTCTCATGGATTCATTTAGCTGCACATCGATCTTTCCCACATGTGCACTATGTGCCCACACAGGTGAGCAGTATTCAGCCACACTGTACACCAAGGCAAGACTGGATGTTCGCAGCGTTCCCACATTGCAACCCCAGGTTGTTCCAGCCAGTTTGCTTATAATATTGTTTCTGGTCTTTAACTTGTCTCTCACACCATCCAAGTGATGGCGGTATGTTAGAGACCTATCAAGTCGCACACCTAGGTATCGAGGAGCTTCCTGATGTGTCAGTCTCTCTCCACAGAAAACAATATTTAGCCTTCTCCCTGCATCCCGATTACTGAGATGAAAAGCTGTTGTGACTGTCTTGGTTGGGTTGGGTTTCAGGTGCCATGCCTTGAAGTATTCTGCCAAATTTTCCAGATCTCTGTTGAGCGTAGCTTCCAATACCTCAAATGAGGAATCTTGTGCCACCAAGCCAATATCATCTGCATACACAAATTTCTGTGCTCCTGTGGTAGGGAGATCGGCGGTATACACATTAAAGAGCATCGGGGATAGCACGGAGCCCTGAGGTAGTCCATTCTGTATTCTCCTCACAGAGCTTTCCATACCACCATGTGCCACCCTCAGCGTTCTATTCAATAGCAGGGATCGTATGAGGTTGACAGTTGCTCTACATTTCAATGTCCGTGTAAGTTTCAGCAGCAGTGCACTGTGCCAGACTGTGTCATAGGCCGAGCTAAGGTCAAGAAATACTGCCCCTGACTTCAGCTTCCTCTCAAAACCATGCTCTATGTAGGTTGTGATGGACAGCACTTGTTCTTCACAGCTACGGCCTTCCCTAAATCCTGCCTGTTCCTGTGGAAGAGACTCTTCCACTCTTCCAATAATCCTGGACAGCAGGACACGCTCAAAAAGCTTATAGATGACAGATAGGAGTGATATTGGTCTGTAGCTCTTTGGGTCACTAGGCTCCTTTCCTGGCTTCAGAATGGCAACAACTTTTGCTCTCTTCCATACCACTGGTGTTCTGGATTTCTCCATAACAATTGTGAAGAGGTTAGTTATCTCTCTCTAGCTTTGCAATGTTGTCAGTTTGCCAGAATATTTTATTTTTACTTTTGACAGTGACTGTACAAAAATAGACAAACAATTCTCAGCCGCCATTTTTTTCCATCATTCTATCAAAATACTTTGGTACACAAGTCGTATAATTGATTTAAAATGTATTTTTGGAACAATGAAATAATCTTGACATTACCGTATGAGAAAGACAAATTAAAATACCTGAAATGACATTTTAAAAGTTGATAACTAACCATCCTAGACTTTATCCATGCTTCAGTTAGCCTACACGTACAGGTTAGACAACATACACAAAAAAGTTAAGGAACTCACTGGTACTGGTAAACAGAAGCAACTCAATATATTATATGATAACAAGGGGAAAATAGTGGCAGAAATAGAACAAAAGCTAGAAATATGGAAAAGCTACGTTGCACAACTCTTCAAAGACGAGAGAAAACAAATTGATCTTGAAAATATGGAAGGAGAGTTGGACCCTGACATAATTAAAGATGAAGTGGTATATGCAATTAACACAATGAAACCCAGAAAGGCATCAGGTCCCGACCAACTGCCAGTAGAAATACTTAAATTGATAGAGGAGGATCAGATTCATATCCTGTTAGAACTAATGAACGAAGTATATAGGACAGGAAGGATACCAAAAGAATGGTTGTTATCAACTTTTGTAGCCCTTCCAAAAAGAAGAGTGCAAGCATTGCAATGACTACCGAACCATAAGCCTTATGTGTCACATATTAAAAATCATGTTGAAGGTTATCCATAATAGAATATACAAGAAATTGGATGAATGCATCAGCAATACGCAGTTTGGATTCCGTAAAGGACTAGGAACAAGGGAAGCTCTGTTTGCACTCAATGTCTTATCACAAAGATGTCTGGATATGAATCAAGACCTACACGTATGCTTCATAGACTATCACAAAGCTTTTGATAGAGTTAGGCATGACCAACTCATGGAAACCCTAATAAAGAGGAGAATAGACCACAGAGACATAAGAATTATTTCCAACATTTGAGCTATGGATTTATCGAAGAATACTACGGATTTCATGGGTGGAGAAAGTGACCAATGTAGAAGTGATGAGACGCATAGGCAAGGAAAAAGAAGTAAAAATGACAATTAAGAGAAGAAAACTGCTATACATGGGACATGTTATGAGAGGAGAAAAATATCAATTGCTTCAAGTTATTATGCAGGGGAAAGTCCAAGGAAAGAGATCTGTAGGAAGGAGACGAAACTCATGGCTGAAGAACCTTCGGGATTGGTTTGGATGCAGCAATAATGACCTATTTCGATCTGCGGTCTCAAAAGTGAAAATCGCCTTGATGATTGCCAACCTTCGAAACGGAGACGGCACCTAAAGAAGAAGACAGGTTAGACCTACTCGTACCGGTATAAATAATAATTGAAAGGTTATTTCAGAATTATCTCCAATGAAATTAATTATTTCAAAAAAGATTTCTATTCTTCTATAATTTTTAAAAGAAATTGGAATAGAATACCTACCAAATAACTCAATCTCTGTTGTTTTGAGATTCAGATTGGTGTATCACAGCTTTTTAAAGTAGCCGCCATTTCAGGTTTGTATAAAAATCTCAGGTTTGTATCTGATCTCAGTTATGGAAGCAAATTTTTGAATCAAATTATGAAGAAATATATTTTCTTAATTAATTTGACATTAAATTGATTATTTTTATCAAGGAAATGATAATTATTATTAGATCAAATTTAATGGGATGAATTGAGTAAAAGCTGTGTACACTCAGTGGCAAAATGGAGAGACTTGGCAACGTTTTTCTCCTATCTTTCTCCACTGCAATTATAACGTGGACATCACTATAGAATAATATTTGTTTATCTATTCATCCATTTCATTCATTGACAATCACAAATCATTATATCATACCGTAATATGATTGGAAGAAGACAACAGGCATAGCCCAAAACTGTCTTTCTCCCAAAATTTTTATGGATAGAAGTTGAGAAGAAAGGAGAAAGGAGATTCATCAATGAGTAGAATATTGTACTGAAATTCCTATCCAAGCTATATAAAAGATATTGATGAACTAGAGTCTTATGTTTTTAAGAAATTTATACTCAAAGAAAATATTTTTCAATTTTGTGAATGAAGACGATAGTAGGAAAAGAAACCTTCCTACTTGTTGCTCTGATCACTAAATTTCAAGAATGAGAATGAATAGGAACGGTTTCAGAAGCAAGATGATGTTGAAATAGCTTTTGATAATGGCAGATGAATGCGAGACAGAAGTGGAATAGCGGTGAGATCTCAGTCAAGCAAACAGGCTAGAAGGGAATGGCTGCTGAACTGCGACAAGCTCAACGAAAGAATTTTCCTCCACTTCAAAAGAACTCATTTCAATAATAACGCTTCATCAAGTTCGATAGGATAGCTTTTTGGAGATGGAGTTTTGTAATGAGCTTTTATGTAGATGTATTCTCCAGATATTTCATGAATCATTTGACATTCTCTATTATCCGTACACTACAGACAATCTACAAAACCCATCATAATTCTTCATAATATAAAATGAATTATTGTCTCTCCTCTGGATATTTGCATAGAAGATAACTATGCAAATATCCAGAGGAGAGACAATAATTCATTTTATATTATGAAGAATTATGATGGGTTTTGTAGATTGTCTTAGCAAAATATACAATAGGATTAGATGATCATTCTATAGTGATTCATACATTTTCAAAATTGTCATACTTTTCTTCACTACTAGACCGATCCATCTTCATTCTACACAGACCTGGAGTCTTGTAGGGGATTTCCTTATATATCTTATTAGTAAATAATGTAACTCCCATTTTATATGTAAAATTCTGGAGAATAAATTGATTTGATTTGAATAATGTCTAATAGCATTCTTTATTATTTGATAAATTTATTAACATAGTCAACTCATTATTTCTGTGATCATCAAGGTAACTTGGTGTAATGTACTGAAAACACATGGAAAATCAATCAAGTTCTTTTAGAATCATTTAATATTGAAATTCCTCAACAATATTAATTTCGTTAAGTCAGTTGAGAGAATGTAGCTAAAGTTCCAGTATTTTAATTGAGAGTTATTCAAATCTGCTAGTTCCCAAATTTTCTAGTTTATAGAATCAGATGAACATAACTTGAAAGGTCTGTTTAATGTGGAAGAAATAGCGAGGGAGAAATTCTGGCTTCTAAATGGCAATGATCCTATTATTTTAAGCGAGCAATATCTGTATTCACATATCTGGTTATTTTTCTATCTGGTTATTTATGTTTAACGGATCTCGAAAACGGCTCTAACGATTTTCACGAAATTTGGAACATAGTAGGTTTATGATATAAAGATTCGATTGCACTTGGTCTCATCCTTGTGAAAACTCGCTGAACGACATTAAAAGGATAATTCATCCGTGGCTGAAACAGCTGTGGATAGTAAAAATGTGAGTGAACGAGTGAGTATGTGAAAAATCAAAATATCGCATCCCCGAAATTCATAAGATGACATATAGCCAGCTGTGAAATATGTACACGATCATTTTAGAGAATTCTGTTCTGTTTATCAATAAATAAAAATAACTAGCGAAGCTTGGTGCCCTGATATTTTATATTGTTTGAGATGGTTTGATAATTTTAGATAATAAACACAAGTTAAAGAGAGTTGAAATACTTGCACATTTGTACACCAGGCAATATGAATGACACCCGTTTAGTGAATTCAGTAGCCTTTCAGATTCCTAGGACATGAATGCTCTAATAGATTTTTTCATGTAAGACACTGTTAGAAAGTATAGAAAGTACATTCATATCTACATTCTAACATCTCTCTTCGAAGTGCCATTGTACTCGTAGCTTCTCGGGATCTCCCTAGAGAAAGGTTTACGTGAAATTATAGTTCTGATGCAGGATTTAATTGCTTTTCATCCAATTATCGGCGCGGAATCCAGTTCCAAGAATGGAGATTATTATACCGAACAAACAAGCACATTTTTCCAAGCCAGTTCGAAATCCAGACTGTATGGTTTATGAATACAGTTGCAAATTTATTGTATTGTAGGCTTTATCCGAGTCCATTAGCAGAGTAGTGGAATGCTTTCTGCAGCGAACAATAGCTCGCAGATAATCTAGGAATAGCTGCCAGGAGGATCTGCATAATTCGCATCGGCTGCAAAGTAGCGTCTGTTTTCTTTTATTTGAAAACCAACCACGATGAAATAGCTTTGTTTCCCCTGAAATTTTCCAAACAAATGAAGAAAAATAGCAGATGGAAACAATGCAGCCTGCCGCTGTTTTGCCACGGCTTTATTTTCATCAAGTTTTAAAAACAACAAAATCATTATATAATGTGCGCCGAGTTTCTACACTGTCAACAATCGCAATATTTTCACTGCGCAGCTCCTCCTAATTCAATCATACTGGGAATCATAACTCAACTACTACTAAACTGCTGATATTCCATAGTTGTTTTTGATAATGTTTGTTCAAGCGCACATATACTTTGAAATATAAACAGAAGCATCATCCGCTAAAATGACAAGTTCAAATTAAATGATTCAGAATCCGCTTAGTCAAAGCATCCACGCTTTCTAATCAAATATTTGATGTATTCTAACTTTTGTTGATGATGCACCAACTACAACATCAAGTGATAATTAATTATAATTTTATAATTATGATCAAAATCAAGTTCATTATTATGAATCTCCAATCACCCCAAAAATATCCCATTATTATTCTATGGACTAACTTCTAAAAACGAGGCTTCGAATTCAGTAGCAATATTAATCCATCCAGAATGCAAGTTACACATTATGCATCCCTATACTCTCTCATATATTTCACGATTTCAACATATAATAATGAAATTTCGTTAAATTGTTATGAAATATTACAAATCGCAAAGTATATGGAATTTGTATAGCATTTTCCGATACTCAATTTATATAATAAGAGAGAGCAGGGTTGTGTTTGTTCGTATCAAAACATGTCAACTTGTGGAATGCATACTGGAAAAACGGTAATGATTTAGATCTCCAAATTTTGCAGATAGATTCTAAAAATATCAATCTCGTGCACCTCGAAGCCCAAATTTCAAGTTTCCTTCTAGATTTTTCAAAATTGATGTTCAAATTCCATTCATGGGCCATGAATGCATATAATTTATGTTAATATAGAACTATAATCTAGAGAGACTACATTACAGATTACAGATTACACTTTGAAATAGATGGTTAAAATTGGTAACTAAAGTAATAACCAGTCCAATTTTGTCATTTTGCCATTAAGTTGAGGAAGGTTCCTAAACAATATTTGAGTTGTCACTTTATCAGGTTAGCACCAAGTTGAAGATCTTATCTATTAATGGTAAGGGAAGAACTGGCTCATATACACGTACGGGATAGGAAAATTATGTTTGACGCATCATCACGTCTAAACTACTAGACTGATTAATTGAAATTTCACATAATATTCGCATAATTAACCGAGGATGATTCCAGGCCTACTTGAAACTCTTCAAGATTCCACTCGGTCAAGTTTTGAAATAGACCCATGCGGAGCAAGGGTTGCCTGCTAGTAAGAGAATATGGAAGGACTCATCAAATATTGAATAAGATTTTGATTTTATCAATTTTCTCCATCCGATGGCATTTTAAATGGAGGTTCATCAAATGCTCTCACAACTCCTTGAATGAATTTTGGCGATATTTATGATTTATTTAATCCAATTCTAATCATCTATACTTCAATAAAGTAAAGAACTGGCTAATTATATCTACATGTACGGGATAGAGAGATGTTTGACGCATCTTCACGTCTGGACTGATTAACTTGAAATTTGCATATAGATTCCTTATTAGCCTAGGGTGGTAATAGACCTATTTTCAATTCTTTAAGATTTTATTACGCCAAATTTTAAAATAGACCCTTGCTAAGCACGGGTTTCCTGCTAGTCGATAATAGAATAAAAATCATGATTTATTGTCATAAAACATACAATATGTTGAGACAACCGTCATTATTCATTAAAAAAAAATACAAAGTTGAAGAACTCAACTATCACAGTCAACCACTAGGTCTTCACCTACTACACACTGAAATTTACTCTCAATTCGTATAAATGAAAAATTCTACAGTTTCTTCAAAGTTAGGACTTTTTCAATTATTTGTAATCGATTCAATTCATTCTGGAAGTATTTTGAATTTGGAATCTGTATTTTTTTGTTATTCAAGTAGATTATAAATTGGAGTATAACTCAGAAATGTGAAAGCGACATGACCTCTCTACATTTAAACTGTTATAAAATAGAACTATTGTAACCGTTTTGGGATTTAGCCTATGGTACTAGTCCAGAAGTTGGGTCTATTAGGGAAATAATCTCAAGAAGAGATTATTAGAATATTTTCTCAAGGTTTTAAAGTATTGAGGATGTTGTGAACCATGTTATGAGATATAAAGGAAGAACAAAAACATCAAGTATTTATGAAACAGTTCATCCCGAGGTAGGGTGGATGACAGAATTTGATCACACAGGATGAAGTGCGAGAGCATTTGATCTAAACAAGATGCTCGAAGCAGATTCCTCGGCGCCATTTTGTTTGATAATTGGCGAAACGTCACAAGACGCCCCGACAAAAGTGTTCCAGCAAAGGAAATTTGAGAGCCCTACGACCTTGTTAATAATTAATATAATCGTTTCTTTTTCTCTCCACTCTCAAGTTGGCAGCTCTGACTGTAACTTTTTTCATTCCACAACGGACATCCTTTCCCTTTGTCTTTTTATTTCTACTTCGTAGCTCCTCGGCTCAAACATTTTCGCAGCAATCTCTACTCTCACTGTTTTATTACATGTCACTTCGCTCTTGCTGCTACAATCTCACCAATGTTGGAATCAAGTTTGGTTTCGGTAATCCAGATTTACCAAATCAGTATTGTAATTAATTATCATTATCATGTAACTAGCATGTAACCTGTGCTCCGCACAGGGTTTTGTTAAAAACTTGAGCTACTGAATTCTTGATGAATTGGAAATAGACCTATAACCATCCTCGGTTAATTAAGAATCAATATGCAAATTTCCGAATTGATCAGTTGAGTAGTTTTGACGTAATGAAATTTGTGAATTTCCTATCCCGTACGTGTATGAGCCAGTTCTTTCCTTCATTATATAAAAGGTTATTGATAATATTATACGTTAATACAGTTATGTAATAAGTATTCGTTAATTCTCATGACTTTTGTTGGCAGAGTGGTCCTTTTCAATGCTCTGCATAACCGTATTAACAATTGTTATTAATTACATAGTACAAATTAGTACAGATTAATAGTAAAAAAAATAATAAGAATGTAATGTAAAAATATAGAGGTTAGATTATAGAAGAAGGAAGGAAAATTACGATTTATCCAACCCTTAGACTACCAAATAGGATCTATGAAGCTTGTCCCGTCAAATAACGAATTTTACCATTGCGATAATATGTCCCAATACAAAAAAGACGATAAAATGGATAAAATTCAGTGAATAGCTTTGCAATTTCAAGTTCACATGTTATTATTGACATTATATGAAGTTATTTACTTACTTTTAACTCAAAATGACTCTGCAAATCAAATTAGAACAGCTTCATTCAGCACAAAACCAGCATCTGACACATGCATGCAGGAGAGCATATAACCACAATATAACCCCAATTCACAATAATATGGCGATCAGATAGTTCTAAACAGCTGATATATTTTACAGAATAGACCCTAGACTACCACTGGGATTCATGACTGTGTAGTTTAGATGACCTATTCACCCACTGGGATTCGATGAACTTCTATTGGGACATATTGTCCCAGTTGTAGTCTGAGGTTGGTCATTTCTGCTGGGACATATTGTCCCGTTGGTAGTCTAAAGGTTAAGTTTCAGACGGAAGAGTTGTGAAGATGGAATGAAATATATAAGAGGAGATATCGATGAAGAGAGACAAAAAGGATGTGTGATTGGGTGAGTCCGATCAAGAAAATCGGTGTCGTGATTGGCAACCAGAAGAGCCTACTGGATTAGAGTAAGAGAGGAAAACCTACTGGAGATGAGCGAGAGTAGAAGAATATGGAGTAAGAAAGAGAGAGGCTTAGCCGGTTGAGTAGAGCACATGTCGCTTGAATAGCTGAAATGTGCCAGTCTAGTGGTCTGGTGGGCTGCAATCGGGTGCAAGAGTGTACTCAGCCAATGTGCATGGGGATTGGGCAACAGTGTAGTTCACCAGCATACAGATCTGGGTCGCCCAACATGTGTCAATAAACGCCGTTTTCTCACACTCACTCATACTCAGCTAGATATCACATCTCTCACTTATTCCGTCCAAGTGTATAACAAACTACTGGCTCTCATATTACTCGTGGAAGATGGATCCAGCGATGCCCCAAACTCCATCAGGCATGGTTCGTGATCGATGGATGATGACATGACAGTATTGTAATAAATTATCATTATCATGTAACTAGCATGTAACCCGTGCTCCGCAAGGATTTTATTAAAACTTGACCTACTAAAATCTTGAATAATTGAAAATAGGCATATCACAAACCTCGGGGAATTAAGAATCAATATGCAAATTTCCGAATTGATCAGTTGAGTAG